>NW_007232675.1:0-9290 GCF_000164805.1 Carlito syrichta | reverse complement strand
AGGCAATCCACTCATCTCAGTCTCCCAAGGCACGGGATTACAGGCTGAGCCACCGAGCCTGGCTCATGTTTTTCTTAAGATAAAGAGAGAAAGCATGGGGCAGTGAGGACCTGACCCAGCAAGGCACTTTTTAAAGGGAAAAAATGTTCTCTTCAGCAACCCTGACTTCATGCATTATACGCCGGTCCCTGGCAGCCGCGCTATTTGCCCGTCACTGGCTGCCAGAATCTTGGATACTTGCTTCTAAAGAGAAAAAAAACTTGAGAACAAGTCTGTTCTTATTCGCCCTTTTGGCGAATTCTGGAAGACCCCTCAGAAATATTGCAGTCTCCCTGGGGCTGCATTGCCAGCCCGAGACCCAAGTGCAGCCCAAGGGCACAACGGCCCCTCAAAATAGCCTCTGGAGAGAGAATGTGATGGCACCTGAGAACTCACGAAGACCCAGAACTGCGAAGACCCAGAGCTGTAGAGTCCCAAAAAGTGTTGCAGCTCTTAGCTCCATCTAGCTATGGCTCTAGACAAGGAGGAAAGCTTGGGGAAGCCAACAGTCACAACTCACGATCCTTGCTAGAAGAATCCCAAGTTCTTGCCAGAGAAAGTTACAGCTCTTTTGTCTTCGGAAATCTCAGGTAGGAAAGAATAAGAAAGAAAATGCCAGAAAACAAGCGAGTGGCAGTTTATTCAAGGAGCAAGTATACAGCTTTTGCAGCAAGACAAGATCTGAGTAGATTGTCAAGGGAAGGTCTGAGAAGCCAGGGGTTTATATAGTGCTCAGGGACATGCTGATTGGTTGGTGGGGCCGTTGCACCAGCAGACTCGGAAAATACACCAATCAGAAGGAAGTGCGAGAAATGGAGGGGCGGTCCAAAAGGAGTAGACCCAGAAGTAGGTGTTCTCACTTCGGTCTGTAGGGTTTGCCTTGGAAGTTTTTTTTACCGAAAGTTTTTTTTATCAGAGACCTGCCCTAATCTGTCTACCTATCCCATTTCTTTCCTTCTTCCCTCTCACTAGTAAGACTGAGTCTACAGTCTTCTGCCACATGATTGTGTAATCACATATATCCCGTCATGTTTCCCATATTCTAGTTCTTCACAAAAAAAAAACCAAAAGTGATAGTTCTTGGCTACATTTACAGGGAAACAATCACAAGGGCATGAACCCCCAGAGGCAGGAATCGTGAGAGCCACCCCAGAGTCTGCCTGCCGCCGCTAAGCGAGAAGAGTCTTGGGATGTCTGCAGGCAGGGCTTGTGAAAGAGATTCTATGTGGATGGTCTTAGAGTTTGCTTGGAATGTGAGGCCGGTTATTCGGTGCAGGCTGCACATAGATAAGTTTCTTGCAGGCAGTGTAAATTAAGATAGGGTGAATGTTCAGACATACTTATCAGTACACAACCTTCACCGACCGACCAGGCACACCAGACCTGAACACCTTGTGGGCTAGAATGTGGATCTACCAGTGCAGTAAATCACAGAAACAATGGAGAATTACCAAAAACACAGACATGATGTGCTAAGCCTTAATCTAATCAGGCAATAACTTTAATTATTGTTATTTGTTGTTGTTGTTGTTGAGTCGGAGTCTCACTCTGTTGCCCAGACTGGAGTGCAATGGAACGCTCCTGGTCACCATAGCCTCGACCTGCTGGGCTCCGGGGATCCTTCCACCTCAGCCTTCCAAGTAGCCAGAACTACAGGCCCGTGCTACCGTGCCCAGTTCATTTTTTATTTATTGTAGAGACGAGGTCTCGCCAAGTTGCCCAGGCTGGTCTCGAACCCGCAGGATCAGGCAATCCACTCGCCTCCACCTTCCAAAGTGCTGGGATGACAGGCTGAGTCACCGAGCCTGTCCACTTTAATTATTTAGAAGGTCCTTGTGACCTTAGAAGGCTGAGAAATGGTGATCGAAACTCATGACAAGACCCCTGCAGCCTACCCTCTTAGCTCATAGAAGGTGAAGAGATGATCATCAAAACTCATGACCAGATAACTGCAGCCCACTGCATTTGGCTCATGGTTTGCTTAATCATGAATGTAAAAGTATATAAAGCTTCTTATCAAAGGAAGGCACATGTTCTTTCTCTTGAGGCACATATCCCTGTTGAGCATGTCTGTAAATTCTGTCTTAAACTATACTTGGACTCACTCTGAAATACTTTTCTGTGGTAAAGTCAAAGAACCCATGAAGCAACATACCCCACCTCACCCGGCATTCAAAAGGATGCCGGAAGGGAACAAGGAGACCGTAAAGAGAGTGAGGCTGAAGATTTTCTGGTGGGCTCCCAGCGGTAGGGCACAGGAAGAGCCATGAGCATCCAGCTAAGGATACTGAGGGGAACCCTAGCCAAGGAATCCCAGCCATAGAACCACAGATGCATCTTACACTTGCCAGCCTGGATAGCACTGACATTAAATTGGGAAAGTACCAGTCAAGGAAGACATTTTCTGTCACCCTCTTCTCATTCCTGCCATTGACTTGCAAAGATCAGAAATCCCTCCTAGCACACTGAGGAAGAAGGTTGGAGCGAAAAAAGAAAGTATTCTCCCTTATTTTATATGTCAGGCATCCTGTCTAAAGCAGGCCCAACCTGAGAGAAAGAAGAAATTTTAGCCTCAAAGGATAGTTGGGTTTTGATTGGCTTTGCGTCTTGCATAAGACTGTACATTTTAATTACTGAAGTGACTGACAACTCTTCATTAACTAACAGTAACTAACCTCAGACTTCAAACAAGAAGCAGGGGAGAGCTAGCCTTGCTAGGAATATTGGAAAAGATAGTTGTGAAGAAAGAATAAGGTAGTTTTCTTTGGTGTTCTATCAGTCTTACTTATTTGAGTACAAGTCACAAAGATTTTCAAAACCCAAATACAATAAAAAGTGCCATATTATTCTAGTGTTTTCCATATTGTTTGTGTTCATTTTCTGGGAATTGGGCTATTAAATTCCTTAACACCACGTGGTACATTTTTTTTAAAACAATTGCAATTTTTTTTTTTTTTTTTGAGTTGGAGTCTCACTCTGTCACCCAGACTGGAGTGCAGTGGCAGCTCCCAGCCACCACAGCCTCTACCTGCTGGGCTCCGGCGATCCTTCCACCTCAGCCTTCCGAGTAGCCAGAATTACAGGCATGCGCTACCATGTCTGGCTGATTTTTTTTTTTTTTTTTTTTTTTATTGTAGAGATGAGGTCTCGCTGCCCAGGCGGGTCTCGAATCCGCGGGCACAGGCGATCCACTCACCTCAGCCTCCCAAAGGCGCGGGATTACAGGCTGAGCCACCAAGCTCGGCTACAATTGCAATTTATTAAGTGCTCTTAGAAAAAGTGTTCTATCGCCAAATTCTATAATTTAAAAATCATAACTGTAAAACAGTTATAGTATTATACACTTATGCTAACATACTTTTTAACTTAACTAAATGTATTTAAAAATAAAATAAATGTTATTTATTACTGTACATTTTCATGCAACACTATCTTCCAAAATAAAATGTAACTATAAACAAGTATAATTAAATGTAAAAATTATTAAATTTACTTTATTAAAATAAATTCTTGTAACAATAGCTCTAATCGCATATTTCATGACAAGAAGTAATGTGATTATAATTGGTTGGATGATGAAGGGATTTTGTCTGAATACTACTTGAGGATGACATTTCATATCAATAAGATAACGGTTTAAAATTTTAACCAATAATAAGAATGTCAAATCACATGTGTATTGAGTCAGAAGATTATTAAATATTAACCCCATTATCTGACAAGATTTCACACTTGTGTAGAAGAGTAAAATAAAGATCAGTAGAGCTTTTAAATAAAATATAAATTAAAAAGCTGAGCTTATGTATGTGTGTGTGTGTGTGTGTGTGTGTGTGTGTGTGTGTGTGTATCCAGTAAGGACACATCCCAGTGGGGAAATTCATTAAGGATTTATTCACTGAGTGGAGAAAGTCAGCTTTTGTTTTTGGTTTTGTTTTATGTTTTTACTGAAAAGAAGGTTTTGTAATAGTTATGCAAATTTAAGACTGAAAATTAGCAGTCTTCAGTCTGCTGAATGGCACAAATATGTTGTTTTAAACAAATTCTGTTGTTCAAGGTTTTTGAACATTTATGAGCCTCAGCAGATTGAATCAGGTGCAATGAGACACGGCATGTAGTTTTATTTCCTAAAAATATTTTTCTTTTAGACTCAAAGTTAATTGCTAGGAAAAATGATAGGAAAAACCTGACCAACAAATTTTGTTTTGTAAATGCCACTAAAATTGTATATAATATAGGTGTGTGCATGCATGTGTGTAAAAATTTTAAAAAGTTGTTCCAAATATATTTAGTAATAGCTGCAAGGTGATGGCAAAATGGTTTTCTATCCATTCACTGCTACTATCGGGTTTAAGAAAATACTTAGAAAGAGTTTTTTCTCAAGTCATTAAGGTATTATTTCATAATTTTTCAAGTATTTCCAGACAAATCTTCAAATGAGCTCACAACCAGATTTAAAATATAAAAATGTCACCTCACCAATATGAATGCACATACCTCAATAGAAATTATATTGCAAATTAAATACTTATTGTCAAAAAATAATGTGACTGGGCATGGTGGTTCACATCTGTAATCCCAGCACTTTGGATTGGGATTGATTTGAGAGGCCAAGGCAGGAGGATTGCTTGAGCCCAGGAATTCGAGACTAAAAGGACAGACCGAGAGCTGAAAGCCATTTTTCATTTTGTTCTTAAACCCTGACACCATGATGAGAAAGTAGAAGCTATGCTTTTGGAGAAATGCACACTTTAAGTAAAATTAACTTTGCCAACTTTGTCTTTTCAGAAACAGACTTCCTGGTGCCAGGTATCAGAGGTATCTCATAGCAGCAATCAAGCTTGCCTAGAGTAAAGGGAATTTACAAGGCCTAAGACATCATGCTTTGGTCAAGAATTGTAAAAGTCATGAAAATTGTAATTACAAAAGTTATAACCACTCAGAGGGAGAGCAGGTGGGGATTTGATCTTCCAGTAAACTGGGCACTATCTACAGGAAAGCCAAGGATCCCCCGAAGCTACCCACTGGGAATGCCTGGGAGATAAGGGGAGGTGCACCCTCCACTAGCTCTAAGGAATGCCATTTGGGAAGGTGCAGGAGAATTAGAATCTTTGTCACGCCCTTCTCTTGGGGCTATGAGTGAGATCCCCGAATTAAAAAAAAAAAAAAAAAAGATAATTTGCCTCCTTTGCCTCTGTATTAACTTATCTTCCTAGTTTTGTTTTGTTTTTTTTACAAAGTGATGATGACTCTATTCAGGAGTGGGGTTGTGCACTGCTAAGAGATGGTGTTTCCTTGACTTCCTTTTAAATAAAAATGGCAGTGTGACATGGTTCTGGCCAATGAAGCCTAAGAAGAGTTTTATGAAAATTCTTGGGAATACATCCATTTCTTATTTAGGTGGTGCCCTTCCCCACTCCTCTGGTCCCTCCTTTTCCTTCCTTTTCCCCCTTCCCCTCCCCCAATCTTCCTTTCCCTTCCCCATTCCCGCCCCCACCTCCTCCTTCCTCTTCCAAAGTCAAAGGCAAAAATGAAACTGTTAATGGATTACCCAGCTTCCCACCCAACAGCTCCCATAAGGATAAAAGACTACATTTTGAATTGCTGAAGAGAAAAACAGAGGAAGCTCAAAACATTGATGATATAATGGGTCTTGTTCATTAATTCTAGACATTTCCCCAGACTTCTTGAATAAGCCTACTTTACTACTCAGTGGATCTTTGACATTCAGGAATGCAATCTCTAATGATAGACTAATAAAGACATTTCTAAAAAAAAATAAATATAGTTTGTACAAATGAGAAATAAGTCTCAAGTTATCCCAATATAAAAAGTGAGGTTCTGATCCTAGATGCTAGGTCTTTGTCAGATATACAGTTGCTGGGTTTAAAAAAAAAATGAGGTTCAAAATGTCTCTTCATTAATAATTACCTCACATACCTTCCCCCGTCATTTAGAATGCACCACTGGTTAACACTGTAGTTGGAATGACCTTCAAACTGCACCTGGAATGACCTTCAAAAGCCTCTGGTTGTATTCATTTCTAGTATTTAAATGAATGCTAGGTGGGTGGAGAAACTGACCTACCAACAGTCACAGTGACTTGCCCAGAGTTATGATTCTAACTTAGAGTTCATAACTCCAAGACCAGTGTTTGTTTCTTATATGCTGTGTTGCCTACAGAGGTCCACATTGCCTGTTATCCACCATTTATTATCAATACTCAATAGAACTATTAATACCTCAGGGAAACAAGATTAGTTAATAATGGAATGCACATTAGTATTGCAAAAATGGGCTAGTTCCTGAAGGCGAAGGTGATACATCAGTTTGGCTTTTCAGGGTCTCATAAATGCTTTAACCTATAACTGCATCAAAATATCTTAATAGTGATACTGGACATAAGCAGAACACAGGTGAAGGCAATTCTCTTCCAAAGCAATTATCGGGGAGGCCACCAATTTCACTGGGAAATACTACCTTTGCTAGGGACAGCTCAGTTTCATGTGAAACCTTTGTCTATGGAAAATACAAGGGTTTAAAGTGTGGAGAACAGGTTTCCATTTCTAGCTTGTGCAATTACCAGCTGTGTGAATAATAATGACTCACCTAAAAATGGGTTGACAGCAGAGTATTATTTCTGTTGGTTTTTGTTGGTGGGAGAATTGCTCACATATATATTTGTAGCTGTCTTTTACGGTTGTGTTGTGTTTTGTTTTTTGTTTCAGTTCTGCTGGTCTCTTTGTGTTTGTCTCTGCCTGTAGTGGTCACTTCAGCCCAGGTAGATTTTTTTAGCCATCAACTGGACATTGGCTTCCCAGTCTTGCACTACACATACAATAATGTGAGTAATCAAATGTGTGGCTTAGAAGCTCTCCTTGGATCGCCTGGGAAAAAAGAAAAAAAGAGAGAGAGAGAAAGAGTAAAGCAGCTCTCCTGCACTGTGGATAGTGAGCAGAGATATAAAGAATTAGGACTATATAAGGTTGGGGTTTTTTTTCTTCTTCTTCTTAATGGAATGATTTACCCTTTTGTGGAATAAGCAATGTTAAGAAAAGAAAAATGCATGTTTTGCCTGCCTCTAGAGGAAAAGTAACATGATTATAAAGTCGATCAAATGTCATGGAGCTGCATTTGATTTCTAGATATTTCTAAGAGCTTGTAAAATTTTAGAATAGTAAATACCAGAAACTGTTAAGGGATAAAAGGAAAAAAGCTCAAAAAAAGGAACTATGGCATTTTAGTGAAGTCGAGAGTATGAGCTAGTGAAGATAAGGAATTTAAAAATCACATAGTGGTACCAGGACAGATTTAAGAAACCTTCTGGTATTAAACCCTTTTAAACAGAAAGTGTTAACAGTCCTCAATTTTTTTAAGTTTGTAAAATTTAACTCTCTTAAAATTATTGGAGCAAATTGTTTTATTAAATTCCATGTAAAAAACAATTATTGGTCCTCTCCTCAAGTTTATCACAGAATTTAAAAAACCACTGGTGAGTGTCAATATTTTCATGTCTGAAAAATTCAATGACTATATTGCTAAAAAAGGGATTCAAATTTATTGAAACTTCCAAGGTTCTTTACAAATCTTGTGAGGCAAATAGATGAACTTTACTCATAACATTTAAGATAGTGTAAATGTAGACAATTGTATTCAACTATATTGAATTGCAATAGCTAATGCCTTAATTAAAATGACCTTTTTACACTCCAGGAAGATTCTAAGGGTTATATGGATATGCAAATTTTCTCTACTTTCACTAGATGACTAAATCATAATTTTTTATTTTTTTTAAGTTGGAGTCTCCCTCTGTCTCCCAGGCTGGAGTGCAGTGGCACACTCACGGCCACCCCAGCATCGACCTGCTGGGCTCCGGCAATCCTTCAGCCTCAGCCCTCCAAGCAGCTGGAACTACAGGTGCATACTACCACGCCTGGCTAATTTTTGATTTATTGGTGAGATGAAGTCTCGCCAGTTTGACCGTCCACTCACCTCACCCTCCCAAAGTGCTGGGATGACAAGCTGAGCCACTGAGCCCGACCTGATAAGTTTTTAATATTGACTTTCTTAATACTAATTTTAAATGTTGGAATGAAAACTCGCCTGTTAGACATAATGGATACAAGTAGAGGTGACAGATTTCTTCACCACTGTGCAATGCATCTGTGTAACCAAAAATCATTTGTACCCCTAAAGCTACTGAAATTAAATATAAAGTAATTACAAGATGTTTACTTTGAAAATGCAAAACAGAAGAAACTAATGAATATTTGTTAACATGAGGGTTATTAAAGAAATGATTTAAAAAGGAAATAATTCGTAGATACAAAGAGAGTAAAAGTTATCACACTAGTTTTTGTGCCTGTATTTAATATTTTTGTTCTTCACAACATTCAAATTAAAAGGCTAAAGTCAATACAGAATATTCATTATCATATGCTTGATAAAATTACTTTTTTATTTTAAAATAAAAATGCAATGTTCTAAATAATATTGTCATCTAATAATATTTAATTTAGTGTGTTTGTATATATATATGCATACTAGGTATGAAAAAATTCATAATATTTTTACAAAAAGATTAGAGAACAGAATTGGTAATCCAGATGGAAGTTATTGCCTCACCTCATACAAGTTGTATTCATTTTCTAAGGAAAAAAAAACTTATAAAAATAAATCGTAAGATAAAATTTAAATGTTCCAACTGTTAATTTTTCAAAAAAGATATACTATAAACAAACGACTCAATAATCTACTCAAAGGATTATTTATTTATTTTCAGACCACAAACAGTTAACCTCTCTTATAGAACGGAAAGCACCCTTTGTGTTGTCATGTCCCCCCATAACAAAATAAAATTTAAAAAAATGAAAATTAAAAAAACTGTTTAAAAAGAAAGTAAAGCATGAAGTTGAGGGTTTTAGCTTTTGTATACACACTCCACCCTTCCATCTGATAATGCAGCAAAATTTGCAACATGACCCTGGAAGCTAGCCTGCATTCTGATGTTAAACAGCAACCCTATTAATGTCATCATCCTAGGGGTCCGACTTCAGGGTTTCGGCTTTAAGAACACTGGCAATCTCCGAATGCTCATGACAACATTCCTGCCTCCACCTTCCCCTTCACCTCCGGGTTATTCCTCCTCTGCTTCCTTAGGTCGTTTTATAAGTGGTTCTATGTTGACAGTCATGTGTTTGGTAAGTTCCTTTGAGACATATTCTTAAAAGACTTTTCCAACCAGCTGCTGATAA
>NW_007232674.1:0-5255 GCF_000164805.1 Carlito syrichta | reverse complement strand
TTTGAACACAGAGTTTTGGAATCCACATGGACAGGGAAATTCAGGGAATTTTGCTGAGAAAGGAAAGGGAATCCGATTCTTATAGTTCTCAATCGCCTAAATCTACAAAGTCTCTTGAAATGGTTTAGTCAGCAATCTGGGATTCTATGTCACCACCTATTTAGTTTGTCTTTTGAAAAGGGACCAGGAATCTTGGGTTCCAATTAACAAGAACATTATGGGAGTCTTTCTTTGATATCCAAGCAACTGGATTTCTAGGTTACCAGGAAATATCTTGGCATCTTGCTGAGAAAGAAGCAGGAATTTCAGGAATGGGAGTCCTCATATACAGAACACTACACGACCTGTTGCTATGGAAGAATAAGGAATCTTGGTTACACGAGGCCTCCATCCCAAAAACCTACAGTCCTTCTTGCTAAGAGATAACCACCATTCAGGATTTGGGAGTAAGAATCTGGATAATGAGAGTCCACATATACAGGAAACTGCACTGTCTCTTGCTAAAGGAGAATAAGGAATCTGGTTTACAAGTGTCCTCCTTACCAATAAAACTTCAGGGTTTCTTGCTAAGGGCTAAACACGAATTTGGGTTTTTGAAGCATAAACTAGAGAAATGAAATCCTAATGTAAAGGCAAATGCACTGACTTATCCTAAGAAACAATCAGGAATATGGGTGATATGTTTTCTCAATCTCCAAAAAGTATAGGGCGTCTTCCTAAGATCTAACAAGAATCAAGCTTTCGATGCATGTATCTGTGAACAGTAGTACTCATATACAGGCAACTGCACAGCTGTTGCTAAAAATAAGGAATCTAGGTTATACGAGTCCTCAGTCCTGAAAAACTACAGGGCACCTTGCTGACGGCCAAAGAAGAATCAGGGATTCGAGGCATGATGTGGGTAATAGCAATCCTCATATACAGGAAACTACATGGCCTCTTGCTAACGAAAGAGAAGAAATCTGTTTACCACGGTTCCTCTATCAAAATATCTACATGACTTCTGACTAAGGGCTAAATAAGAATCAGGGTTTCGAAACAGGAATCAAGAGAAAGAGTATCCTCACATACAGGACACTACACGGCCTCCAATTAAGTATGAATAATGAATCATTGTTGTACGCGCCCTCAATCCAGAAAATACCCAGGTTGTCTGCTATGGGACAAACAAGAAACAGATCTTCGAGCACCCCAACTGTTTCAGAGCAATTTATCATTCAGATATTATGAATCGGCCTTTTCAGGACTCCAGCAAGATTATGGTCCAGTTAAAAGTTGTAAATGGTATTGGGCACTCCAAGTCCGTTAGGTACCTTAGAACAACTAAGTCAATTCTATGACCAAAAGAATCTTCTTGCCTTATTTGGATGTAACTCTTTTCTTAGGGTGAACTCTGTAATACTTCCCCGTTGATGTCTCTTTTATTTTGAAACGGGACAAGGGTTTTGCACATGCCAAATGTTTACTACGTACTTTTAATGGTAACCAGGAATCATGGAATTCACGAACCTAAGAAACTTTTTGTCATCTGTATTTTGATATACTGAATTTGGAATCCAAATCGACAGGAAAATTCAGTGCGTCTTATTGAGAATAAAAAGGAAATCCGGCTCTTTGGGTTCTCTTTTTCCGGAATCTACAGGGCCTCTTGATAAGGTTTAATCAGCAATCTGGACTTCTGGGTCCCTACATTTTCACAGCTACTTGCTCTGTGAATTCACCAAATCTGTCATTAAACATCCTCAGGATCTTTCTGATCCTCTTATTTGTTGTAATCAAGTATTTGGCTTTAGAAATCCTTTTGTTTCCTGGGACCATCTACGACCATAATCATATTCCCCAGAATCAAAATGTATATTGGTACAAAATTCTTCGATTCAGGTGACCTCAAAGTACAGAAAATTCTTGTGGGTGGGCAGGTAGGAATTGGGGTTTGGGTTTGGAATATTCGACATTTTCTGGAGGTCTTCTGAAGGGGAACCAGGAATCTTGGATTCCATTTCCCATAGAACTTTATGGACGTCTTTCTCTTGATATCGAAAAAACTGGAATTTTCGGTCACCAGGAACTGTCTCGGTGTCCTGAAGAGCGAAGCAGGAAGCTGGATAAATGGAGGTGATAATATACAGGAAACTATACATCATATGGCTAAGGAAGTATAAGGAATCTTCCTTATATGAGTCCTCAATCCGAAAATTACAGGCTGTCTTCCTAAGTGGTAACCACCAATCAGGATTTGAAGCAGGTTCTGGGAAATGGAAGTCCTCACATACAGGAAACTTCACTGCCTATTGCTAAGTAAGAATAAGGAATCTGCGTTACTCAGGTACTCAATTCCAAAAATGCTTAAGGTCATCTTGCTATGGGCTAAACACGAATCATGGTGTTTTGGGGCATGAATCTGGGAAATGGAGTCTTTATTGACAGGCAACAACATGACCTTTTCTAAGAAAGCATAAGGAACCTGGGTTACACGAGTCCTCAATCCCAGAAACCTACAGAGCATCTTGGAAAGTGTTAAAACGAAATCAGAATTTCGAACCAGGATTTATCTAATGAGTGTCCTATTATACAGAAAAATACAGAGACCCTTGCCAAAGAAGAAAAACAATCATGGTTATAGCATACCTCAGTCAGGAAAATCAACAGGCCATATGGTGTTGGTTAAATAATAATCAGGGTTTATAAGCTGAAACAAAGGTAACAGCAGTCCTCATATACAGAATCTACACAATCTCTTGCTAAGGAAAAATAAGAAACCTGTTCTACACGGTTCCTCCCTCAGATTATCTACATGACATCTTGCTAATGGCAAAACAAGAATCAGGGTTTCTTAACAGGATTCTGGGGAAAGGGAGTCCTCATATACAGGACATTACCTGGCCCCTCGCTAAGGAAGAATATGGAATCTTTGATACACTAATCGACAATCCGAAAAATTCTCAGGGTGTCTTGCTGCGGTATAAACAAGAATCAAGACTTCGAGCTGGTCTCATGTTTCAGAGATGTTTGGCTTGTGGCTACTATGAATCAGTCATTTCAGGACTCCAGCAACATTGTGGTCCTCTTGAGAGTTGTAATGTGGTATCTGGTAGTACAAGTCCCTTAGGATCCTTGGGAAAATTGGGGCCAGGTTCCTGGAAAAAAGTATCATTTTGCCGAATTTGGATGTAACTTTGTTCTTGAGATGAAGTTGGTAAACCTTAAATATACGTTTGTACTTTATTTGGAGAGGGGCCGAGGGTTTTGCAGTTGGCAAAACTTTAGTAAGAATTATTAAAATGTAACCAGGATTCATGAAATCCACGTCCCTAGGAAACATCTGGGCATCTGCATTTTCTATACAGACTTTTGGAATCCACATGGACAGGGAAAATCAGGGCATCTTGCTGAGAACAAAAGGGAATCCGGTGCTTGGAGTTCTCTATCGCCTAAATCTAGAAGGTCTCTTGATAAGGTGTAAACAGCAATCTGGGCTTCTATGTCGCCACATTTTTAGTGTGTCTTTTGAAAAGGGACCAGAATTCTTGGGTTTCAATTCCTAAAGAACTTTATGGGAGTCTTTCTCTTCACATCCAAACAACTGGAGCTTTAGGTCACCAGGAAATATCTTTACGTCTTGTTGAAAGCGAAGCATGAATTTCAGTAATGGGAGTCCTCATATACGGAACACTACACGTCCTGTTGCTCCGGACGAATAAGGAATCTTGCTTAAACGAGGCCTCCAACTCATAAGCCAACAGACCATCTTTCTAAGAGGTAACCAGCATTCAGGTTTTGGAGTATGATACTGGATAATGGCAGTCCTCATAAACAGTAAACTGCACTGTCTATTGCTAAAAGAGAATAAGGAATCTGGTTTACACGTGACCTCCATCCCAATAAAACTTCAGAGTTTCTTGCTAAGGGCTAAACACGAATATGGTTTTTTGAAGGATAAACTAGGGAAATGAAATCCTCATATACAGACAAATGCAGGGACTTTTCCTAAGAAAGAATAAGGAATGTATGAGACATGTTTTCTCAATCTCCAAAAAAGTATACAGTGTCTTCCTATGATCTAAACCAGAATCAACCTTTCGATGTAGGTATCTGTGAACAGAAGTACTCATATACAGGTAACTGCATGACTGTTGCTAAAAATAAGGAATCTGGGTTATATGAGCCCTCAGTCCTGAAAATCTACAGGGAATCTTGATGACCGCTAAAGAAGAATCAGGGATTCGAGGCATGAATATGGGTAATAGCAATCCTCATGTACAGGAAACTACATGACCTCTTGCTAATAAAAGACAAGAAATCGATTTTCCACGGTTCCTCTATCAAAAAATCTACAAGATTCTTACTAACAGCTAAACAAGTATCAGGGTTTCGAAAAAGGAATCAAGGGAATGAGAGTCCTTACATACAGGACACTGCATGTCCTCCAACTAAGTACGAATAAAGAATCATTGTTGTACGCGCACTTAATCCAAAAATTTTCCAGGTTGTCTAATATGGGATAAACAAGAAGCAGATCTTCGAGCTCCCCAAATGTTTCTGAGCAATTTAGCATTCGGATATTATGAATCGGTCATTTCAGGACTCCAACAACATTCTGGTCCTCTTAAAAGTTGTAAATGGTATTGGGCACTCCTAGTCCGTTAGGTTCCTCAGAACCACTAAGGCCAGATTCCAGGCCAAAAGGAATCGTCTTGCCATATTTGGATGTAATTCTGGTCTTAAGGTGAACCCTGTAATCCTTCCCCTTCCATGTGTCTTTTTATTTTGAGACAGGACAAGGATTTTGCACTTGCCAAATGTTTACTACGTACTTTTAAAGGTAACAAGGTATCATGGAATCCACGAACCTAGTAAACTTCTGGGTATCTGTCTTTTGATATACTGAATTTGGAATCCAAATCGACAGGAAAAATCAGGGCATCTTACTGAGACTTAAAAGGAAATCCTGTTTTAGGAGTTCTCATTTTCCGGAATCTACAAGGCCTCTTGATAAGGTTTAATCAGCAATCCGGGCTTCTGGGTCCCAACATTTTCAGAGCTACTAGCTCCGTGGATACACTAAATCTGTCATTACAGTTCCTCAGTATCTTTCTGGTCCTCTTTTTCGTTGTAATCAAGTATTTGGCCCTTGAAATCCTTTTGTTTCCTGGGAAGATCTATGACCATAATCATATTCCCCAGAATGAAAATGCATATTGGTACAAAATTCCTCGATTCAGGTGACCTCAAAATACCTAAAATTCTTGTGGGTG
>NW_007232673.1:0-6114 GCF_000164805.1 Carlito syrichta | reverse complement strand
TGATTATTATTGGTCTATTTAGGGTCTCAATTTCTTCTTGTTCCAATCTAGGTAGGTTGTGTGATGTCAGAACGTCCTCCATTTCCTTAAGGTTTTCAAGTTTGTTTCCATACAAGTGTACATAGTAGTCTCTAATGATCTTTTGTCTTTCTTCAGGGTCAGATGTGACTTTATCTTTTGTGTTTCTGATTGTGCTTATTTTTATTCTCATTTTTTCTTGGTTAGTCTAGCTAGGGGACCATCGATCTTGTTTATCCTTTCGAAGAACCAGCTTTTTGTTTCATTGATTTTTTTGTATTATCTTTTTGTCTTCTATGTCCTGGATTTGGGCTTTTATTTTGGTGATCTGGATTCTTCTGCTGAAATTAGGGTTTTTGTGGTCTTGCTTTTCCAGCTTCCTTAGGTGGCTTGTTAGGCTGTTAATTTGTGTTCCTTCCATTTTCTTCATGTGTGTTTGTAGGGATATACATTCCCCTCCTACTACAGGTTTCAAGGCATCCTAGAGATTTTGGTAAGAGGTTTCTTCATTTTCATTTGTTCCAGGTATCTTTTGTTCTCTGTTTTGATATCATCATTGACCCAGAAGTTGATTAGCATCATGCTATTTAGTGTCCATGGCTTTGTGCGCTTTGGGGGTACCTTGTTTGTGTCAATGTTTATTTTTATTCCACTGTGGTATGAGAAGTTGCATGGTAGAATTTCAGTCCTTTTAAACTTGCCTATGCTTGATTTATGTCCAATTATGTGGTCAATCTTAGAATATGTTCCATGTAGTGATGAGTGCAATATGTATTCTGTGGTCTTTGGATGGAGTATTCTGTAGGTATCAGTTAAGTACATTTGGTCCAGAGTCTCATTGAGTTTCCGGATCCCCTTACTGATTTTTTGTCCTGATGATCTGTCTAGGGTGGTGAGTGGGGGTACTAAAGTCCCAAGTTATGATGGTTTTAGAGTCAATATCTTTCTTTAGTTTTCCTAGAAGTTGCTTTATGAAAGTTGGCGCACCTATGTTGGGTGCATATATGTTTAGGATAGATATTTCTTGTTGATGGAGTGAAAGTTTTATCATTATGTAGTTACCCTCTGTAACTTTTTTAATTTTTGATAGCTTAAATGGTTTTTTATCTGAAATTAGGATCACGACTCCTCCTTTCTTTTGTGTTCCACTCACCTGAAAATTTATTTCCCAATCTCCTTACTTTGAGTCTGTGGGTGTCCTTTCTGGTGAGATGGGTCTCTTAAAGGCAATATATTGTTTCCTGGTGATATTTTATCCATTTTGCCATTCTGTGTCTTTTCAGTGGTACATTAGTCCATCACATTCAGGCTAATTATTGAAATGTGAGAGTTTTTCCCTATCATAGAGTTCTTATAGAGTTGTTGTTCTTTCACTTGGTTTTTTTTGTCTTTCTTTTGGTTCTGTGGTTGGTTCATGTATATTTTATTCTTTTCCTTGTACTCTTGAGAAGAATGTTGTTCTTTTTTCCTTTTCTTCTGTGTTTAGTACTTTCTTAAGCGTTTCATGTAGAGGTGGTTTGGTGGCAGCATAAATTCTTAGGGATTGGATATCTGGGAAAGATTTCAATTCTCCCTCACTGATGAAGCTTAGCTTGGCCGGGTAGGTTAATCTTGGTTGAAATGGTTCATCTTTTAGGACTTTGAAGATAGGGCTCCAAGCTCTCCTAGCCTGCAGGGTTTCTGTAGATAAATCTGCTGCTCTTCTGATTGGTCTTCCATGGTAGGTGATCTGGCCTTTTTCTCTTGCGCCTTTAGAATTTTTTCTTTTATGCCTACTTTGTTTAGGCAAATTGTTATGTGTCTAGGAGTTGGTCTTCTAATTTGTTGTCCTGCAGGGGTTCTCTGAATCTCTTGTGTTTGAATTTTTGCATCACTGATTAGATAAGGGAAGTTTTCTTGAATGATCTCATGGAAAGTTTGTTCCAGTGTGGTCTCTGTCTCTCTTTCTGCCTCAGGAAGTCCAATTACTCTTATGTTAGGCCTCTTGAGGTAATCGCTCATCTCTCGAAGGTTTTGTTCTGTCTTTTTGAGTTTATTTTCTGTTTTTTTAAGAGTTTGGGTTATTTCTTTATTTTGGTCCTCAAGCTCTGATATTCTTTCTTCTGCTTGGGTAATTCTGCTTGAAATGCTTATCAGTTTGTTATTTATTTCATTCACAGTATTCTTTATTACTGATATCTCAGATATCAGCTCCTTCCTAGTTTCTTCTTGTGTCTCCTCAATTCTTTTTCATCTCTCCATTATTGTCTTGATATCTACGTTTGTAGTTTGAGATCCTTCATTCTGGGGGCTCTTCATCGTTTGTATTCCAACGTTAGTTTTCTCAGTATCTGCCCTCCCAGGGATCTGGGAAAGACCCATACTCTTCTTTTAATTTTTCTTCATTTGTGTAGATTTTTCTCTCTCTCCCCCTTTCCCTCCCCTTCTTTAATTCTGTTTTTGAGGGAAGATGGGTTTTCTTTTATTTCTCTTCTGCAATGACCTGTTCTTCCTTATGAGGGTCTTCTGGCTTTGTTCACTTTCAGGTTGGTGCATAGGCTGTAATCTGTATTTTTTGCAGTTTTGAGGTTTAATTGAGAGGGAAGCTGTGGTTCAGAATGCTGATTCTAGCATCCACGAACAGGTGTGAGCACTCTGGAACCTATTTCCCTCTGCCTTGCAATCTGTTCATTTAGCAGTATGTAGTCTTGGTCCCTAGATTAAAAAGGGGGGTATGAAAGAGGAAAATAATGGAGGAAGGGGGATCAACAGGGAGTTAGAAAGAGAGAAGAGCGAGAGGGAAAACAGATATACATACAAACTATCATGTAAGAAAGAGACACAAGGCCAGGAAGAAATGAAGAAAGACACGTAAGAAGGATTCCCTAAAGAGTACTGATAGCTACACAGAGACAGGCCAATAAAATCAAGAAACAGTGTAAGTCAGAAGGCAAACAACAAACGTGATCAAAATCAACAGTTACAATGATAAAATCATAAGTGAAAATAAGCGATCAGACTAAAGTCACTTCTCTGATCTCTGATTCTGGCCTCTCCCCTTTGTTTTTCATAGCAGCATGGGGGTGGGGCTTTGTCTCCTGTTTCGCGCTGTTGCCTTAGGAACTGAGGTAAAGTTTGTTGATAGGTGGGTGGGGCAATGGAAGTCTCCACCTGGAGAATGGCGAGGCAGTTTATGCAGATCTGTTTTTCTCCTCTTGTCTGCATCCCCCAGCTTGGGGTCTCACATTGAGTGCCTCAGCAAGGGTGGGCCCAGAGTTCTAGAGCTCCAAAGCTCCAAAGGGCAGGCAGTGGGCAGCAAGAGTGGCCCTGGGCCCCCCACAGGGTACTTCAGCCAGGAATGGGACTGGTGTCTCTGAGGAGCAGGCACCCAGAGCCTCCCTGTGTGACCGGCATCTTGGTGCCAGGTGGTGGGCTGGAGACGATGTAGCCAGGGAGGGAGCTGAGAGGGAGGTGGGACCCAAGACTCCCACACATGCAGTGGAACAACAGCAGGGGGCCTCAATATCTGGCTCTGCGTGGGACCAAAGGTCTCCAGCCTCACACCAGCACGGCTGGTGGTGGACTGGGAAATGGGGGAAGAGAAGTAAGAGTCTTTTGGGGAACTCATATTTGGAGAATCTCACAAGTTCACCTATGTCATCGCCATCTTGTTCCTGTCTTCCCTTCTCCCTTTCTTACCTTCATTTCATATGCTGACACCGCATTGCTTTAATTACTATGCTTGTTAGCAAATTTTTATATTTAAAATATCACATCATTTTCTTTTTTCTTTTTCAACATATTCTGCACTGAATTTGTCCATATCTTTTCACCTTGTAGTAGAATTTGTTTATTAAGTTTTATCATAATAATCTTCGTTATGTTCCCATATTTTAGAGTTTCAAAAGAGGTGAATTAAAATATTTATGATATTACATATCCTCAGTCAGAAACATGATGTATCTCTTCATTCATCCAGTTTTGATTTGCATTTTTGTTTTTCTCCCAGACTTGAAGTCTCACAAAGCTAGGAAATGTGTCTTTCTAGTTGATGATTATTTCCTTATTGCCTGAGCACACAAAAAGTTTTGATGTCTATGTGTTGATTGGACACACATAAAAAGTATGATGTAGAGAAGGTAACTGTGACCACGTTTAATATATGAAGCATCACACTTCGGTGAGTACTTTTGCCAAGATCACAGACTGGTCATTGGCAGAGTTCAGGTCATTCATTTGTCTCTGGATCCTTGATTTAGTGTCCATCTGTAGATGTACAGAAAGCAGGAGCTTTTAAGAAATGATAGACTGTCAAGCTTTTCTCATAGTAAACTAAGACCTTCCCAACATCAATTTTTTCCCCTCACATGTTGTGTAGACTACCTCTTCCTTCAGGTGATTTGGTAACAGCCACAAGTGTTAATACATTGCAATTTATTAAGCCTCACTAAACACACAGAATATTCTTTTAACAAATGCATAGTGCTTGGGTGACATGAGATCACCAGTTCAATCAGTACTCAGGTTGAGGATACTCAGCACCTCTTAAGGGCATTTAGTAGAACGTCCTGGGGGCAGAGGATAGTCCTGAGAGGGGAGGCCCGAGTGACAGTGTAGTCAGTGGGGAAAGACGGTGCCTTTCTCCAACATGACACCACATCCAGCACTATCATAGCAGGGCCCCGGGTCCTATAGAATGTTGGCATTCCTCAATACCCACCACTGGTTTGAATCCCGACACACAGTGTGCTAGGCATTGACACTCAAGATTTATACACAGGAAATGAAATGATATTGACTCATGAATTATTCATCATCATGTTAATATTGACAAAGAGTACGAGACAATGTTTTAGTAATGTTTCTTTGCAGAATAACTATTTTTTCACAAAGATGATTCATTGAATGACTTGAAATAGTGAATAGAAGCCTACCATGACCCACAATACTATATGTACAATGTATATGCATAACTCTAAATACAACTTTGAACACTATATTATAAAAATATTTTTAATAAAATTATTTTTTAAGTCATAGAAACAAAGGCACACTCTCTCCTCCTCTCTTACTCTGAAGTATCTTTATAGCCACTTTTGCACTTCCAGATGTAACTACTCAAATCATTAATTATTTCTGCTTTTATATTGCCATGTTCCTAAATAACAGTTGCATACTGTTAAAGATGAGACATTATGAAAAACATCCCTGCAAATTGAGGCTCTAGCTATTGCTTATTTTTCCCAATTCCTCCCCCAAAATATAGACGTGTTACTCTTTTTAGTATTTTCAACTTCCTATATTAGGAACATATTTTATTTATTCTTCCACTATCTATAGGTACTATCCACTGAGTTCCATTTTCTAGGATAATACACTTTTATTATAGGATAGCTTGTAGGTAATATCACAAAGCTCTGCCCAATTGTGTGTGTGTATGTGTGTGTGTGTGAGTGTGTGTGTGTATAAAGGGTGCTAAAAATATGTATACACATTTAAAGAGATGCTCTCTTTGTATTGCTTTTTGAAGTTGAATTATATTACAGTAGCAATGTGTAGTATGATGTGTGCTCAAAAGATGGTGTTCATCAAATGAATACTAGCATCACCATGCGACAGGCAGGACAGTCAAAGAGAATGGTGGAAGTTGTTGTTCGAGGAGCACAAGACCATTTTGAAGTGGCATTTGAAATTCGAGAATGTTGTTGAAGGACAATGACAATGGAGGCATGAGTATGCAACAGAACCTCCAACACACTTGACAACCGATCAGTTTGAGACACATGGTCCTGTGTGTGATGTGCACAAGGGAAGATGCAGAAAGTACTGCACAGCAACAAGTTCTGCAGTCATTCACCATCCTGGAAAGCATCTGCATGCTGATGGGAACCACTCTGAGCATCTCTTGTAATTGCAGAAGTCAAACGTGACTTGTAGTCATCTTTTGTTATTGGTATATATTGAGTCTTACAATTTTAATGCAAGCTTTTTTTTTCCTTTCTTAAAATGTGTGTCATTTTTTGGCAACATTTCTCTCTCTCTCTCCCTCCTCTCTCTCTCTCTCTGAAAAAATAGATAGATAGATAGATATAGATATGCCCTATTAGATTCATTGAG
>NW_007232672.1:0-5971 GCF_000164805.1 Carlito syrichta | reverse complement strand
GAAGATGCCAAGGTATTTCATTTTTTTTGTGGCTATTGTGAATGGAATTGTGGTTTTTTTATTTGGGTTTCTGTTTGTTTATTATTGGTGTAAAGAAATGTGATTGTCTTTTGTACATTTATTTTGTATCCTGAGACTTTTCCAAAGGCTTTTATCAATGTAAGGAGGCCTTTGACAGATTCTCTTGGGTTTTCAAGGTACACCATCATATCATCTGCATAGAGAGATAACTTGACTTCCTCTTTTCCTATTTGAATACTTCTGATTGCCTCCTCTTCTCTGATTGATCGAACCAGGACTTCCAATCGAACCAGGACTGTTCAACAGGAGAGAGAGAGTGGGCATCTTTGTCTTGTTCCAGTTTTCAGGGGAATTGGTTCCAATTTTTGTCCTTTTAGGAGTATGCTGGCTGTGGGTTTCTTGTAGATGGCTTTTACTATTTTGAGGTATGTTCCCCATATGCCTAGATGTTCGAGGGTTTTTATCAAGAAGGGCTGCCGGATTTTATCAAAAGCTTTTTCTGCATCTAATGATATGATCATGTGGTTTTTGTTTTGACATCTGTTGATGTATTTAATTACATTTATGGTTTTACGAATGTTGAACCAGCCTTGCATCCCAGGTCTGAAGCCTACTTGGTCATGATGGATGATTTTTGAGATGTATTGTTGAATCCTCTTTGCTAGGATCTTGTTGAGAATTTTAGCATCCATGTTCATCAAAGATATTGGCCTGTAGTTCTCTTTCTTTGTTGGATCTTTACCTGGCTTGGAAATCAATGTGATGTTGGATTCATAAAATGATTTGGGGAGAGTTCCATCTTTCTCAATCACCTGGAATACCTTTAGTAGGATTGGTATCAGCTCCTCCTTAAATGTCTTGTAGAATTCTGCTGGAAAGTCATCTGGACCAGGGCTTTTTTTGTAGGTAGTTTTCTTATTACGTGGTCGATTTCCTTGATTGTTATTGGTCTATTTAGGGTCTCAATTTCTTCTTGTTCCAACCTAGGTAGGTTGTGTGATATCAGAAAGTCCTCCATTTCCTTCTGGTTTTCAAGTTTGTTTCCATACAAGTGTATGTAGTAGTCTCTAATGATTTTTTGTATTTCTTCAGGGTCAGATGTGACTTCATCTTTTGTGTTTGTGATTATGCTTATTTGGTTTTTTTCTCGTTTTTTCTTGGTCAGTCTAGCTAGGGGATCATCAATCTTGTTTACCCTTTCGAAGAACCAGCTTTTTGTTTCATTGATTTTTTGTATTATCTTTTTGTCTTCTATGTCCTGGATTTGGGCTTTTATTTTGGTGATCTGGATTCTTCTGCTGAAATTAGGGTTTTTGTGGTCTTGCTTTTCCAGCTTCTTAGGTGGCTTGTTTGTTAATTTGTGTTCCTTCCATTTTCTTCATGTGTGTTTGTAGGGTTATAAATTCCCCTCTTATTACAGCTTTTAAGGTGTCCCAGAGATTTGGTAAGATGTTTCTTTATTTTCATTTGTTTCCAGGTATCTTTTGATCTCTGTTTTGATTTCATCATTGACCCAGGAGTTGTTTAGCATCATGCTGTTTAGTGTCCATGTCTTTGTGGGTTTTGGGGTGACTTTGTTGGTGTTAATGTTTATTTTTATTCCACTGTGGTCTGACAAGGTGCATGGTGGAATTTCAGTCCTTTTAAATTTGCTTATGCTTGATTTGTGTCCGAGTATGTGGTCAATCTTAGAATATGTTCCATGTGGTGATGAGTAGAATGTGTATTCTGTGGTCTTTGGATGGAGTGTTCTGTAGGTATCAATTAAGTCCATTTGGTCCAAAGTCACATTGAGGTTCCGGATCTCCTTTGCTGATTTTTTGTCCTGATGATCTGTCTAGGTTTGTGGGTGGGGTATTAAAGTCCCCAGTTATGATAGTGGTAGAGTCAATATCTTTCTTTAGTTTTCCAAGAAGTTGCTTTATGAAAGTTGGCGCACCTATGTTGGGTGCATATATGTTTAGGATAGATATTTCTTGTTGATGGATTGAGTCTTTTATCATTATGTAGTGGCCTTCTGTATCTTTTTTGATTTTTAATAGCTTGAAGGGCATTTTGTCTGCAATTAAGATCGCTACTCCTCCTTTCTTTTGTATTCCGTTCACCTGAAAGTTTGTTTCCCATCCTCTTACTTTGAGTCTGTGGGTGTCCTTTCTAGTGAGGTGAGTCTCTTGAAGGCAATAGATTGTTGCCTGATGATATTTTATCCATTATGCCATTCTATGTCTTTTCAGTGGTGCATTTAGTCCATTCACATTTAGGCTAATAATTGAAATGCAAGAGTTGATCCCTGTCATAAGGTTCTTCCAGAGTTGATCCTGTTTATTTGTTGTCTTTCTTTGGGTTTTGGAGTTGGTTCATGTGTGTTTTTAATCTTTTGCCTGTACTCTTGTGAAGAATGCTGTTGTTCTTTTTTCTTTTTCTTCTGTGTTCAGTACTTTCTTAAGTGTTTCTTGTAGAGGTGGTCTGGTGGTAGCGTAGGTTCTTAGGGATTGGATGTCTGGAAAAGATTTCAATTCTCCCTCACTAATGAAGCTTAGTTTGGCTGGGTAGGTTATTCTTGGTTGAAATTGTTTCTCTTTTAGAACTTTGAAGATAGGGCTCCAGGTTCTTCTGGCCTGAAGGGCTTCTGTGGATAAATCTGCTGCTATTCTAACTGGTTTTCCCTAGTAGGTAGTCTGGCCTTTTTCTCTTGCTGCCTTTAGGATTTTTCCTTTCATAGCTACTTTGTTTAGGTGAATTATTATGTGTCTGGGAGTTGGTCTTCTCGTTTGTTGTCTTGCAGGGGTTCTCTGAATCTGTTGTGTTTGAATTTTTTCATCCTTAATGAGATGAGGGAAGTTTTCTTGAATGATTTCATGAAATGTTTGTTCCAGCGTGGCTTCTGTTTCTCTTTCTGCCTCAGGAAGCCCAATTATTCTTAAGTTTGGTCTCTTGAAGTGATCATTCATCTCTTGCAGGTTTTGTTTCATCTTTTTGAACTTCTTTTCTATGCTTTTGACAGTTTGGGTTAGTTCTGTGTTTTGGTCTTCGAGCTCTGAGATTCTTTCTTCAGCTTGGCTGATTCTGCTTTCCATGCTTATTAGTCTGTTGTTCATTTTGATCACAGTATTCTTTACTGCTGTCATTTCTGACAACAGCTCCTTCCTCTTTTCTTCTCTTCTCTCCTCAATTTTTTAAATTCTCTTCATTAATGTCTTGATGTCTGGGTTTGTTGCATGTAACCAGTCATTCTGGGGACTCTTCATTGTCTGTGTTCCAGAATCTGTTTTCTCAGTGTCTGATTTCCCAGAGGTCTGTGTAGGACCTACATTCTTCTTTTGGTTTTTCTTCATTTGTGCGGTTTTTTCCCCCTCTCTACTTTTTCCTTCTGTCCATGTCACCGTCTTCTTTAATTCTGTTATTCAGGGGTAAAGGGATTGGTTTTACTTGTTTGTTCAATCTCCTATTCTTTATGTATGTCCTCTTACTTTGTTCAATTCTGAAGTTGCACTGTAGGTTGGAGGTGGTCCTTTTTGCAGTTTTGAGATGTATTTAAGCGGAGAGCTGTGATTCAAAATCTGTCTGCAGGTCCTGGTATTCACTGACAGGCATGTGGATAATGTGGAACCCACTTCCCACTGTCCTGGAATCTGTCCGTGCAATGGGGCTGTAGGTTTACTCCCTTGAATCGCCAGCAGGTGGTGCTATCTAATCTGCTCGCCCCAGAGGGGGTGGGGCCGGACAGGAACAAGATGGCTGTCTGCCTCCGAGCAGGCAACAGGAGCCCCACGCCGGGTGAGCAGGACAGTCTCGGACGCAGGATAGGTGGCAGGGATCCCAGCAGATCTTCCCTGAAGCAGTTTGTTGTGGATCTCCTTGGGCCGCGTGGTGCGATATGTTACCCCTCCTAGAGGCTGTGGCGGCGGTGGTGCTGGCGC
Source organism: Carlito syrichta (assembly GCF_000164805.1). Classification (NCBI taxonomy): domain Eukaryota; kingdom Metazoa; phylum Chordata; class Mammalia; order Primates; family Tarsiidae; genus Carlito; species Carlito syrichta. The sequence goes on along the minus strand of NW_007232672.1, from coordinate 2,030 downwards.
CGGCAGTGGCAGTGGTGGTGGGGGGAGGGGTGGCAGCGGCGGCGGTGGCAGCTGGACCCTTTGGGATGCAGTCAAAACTGTCCAGTCGTTCCGATGGCAGCGACCGAGCTCTGTCTGTAGAACAGGCTGCAATGCTGGGGTCCCCAGCCCCCCGGGGTGAGAGTCAGAGACCCACTGCAGATCTCCCTTGCAGAGGGCTTCAGATGCTGGATTGCCCTGTCGCCATCTTGCCGCATTTCCCCCAGTTCTCTTTTGATTGAAAGCATGATTCATTCCACGATCTTGCTGTTGTGAACAATGCTGTGATAAACATCCGTTTGCAGGTATCTTTTTCATAGAGTGATTTGAATTCTTCAGTGTTCATTACCAGTAGGAGGATTGCAGGGTCATATGGAAGGTTGATTTTTTAGAGTTTTTAGGAATTGTCACACTGATTTCCACGGAGGCTGTACTAGTTTACACTCCCAACAACAGTGTAGAAGTGTTCTCTTTTCGCCGCATCCACTCCAGCAGCTCTTATTATTGATAATGGCCATTCTGACTGGAGTTAGGAGATATCTCAGTGTAGTTTTAATTTGCATCTCCTTGATGACTACTGAGGATGAACATTTCTTCATGTATCTGTTGGCCGCTCTCATATGTCTTCTTGTGAGACATGTCTGTTCAGATCTTTTGACAACTTTGTAATGGGGTTGTTCGTTTTTTTTTTCCAGCACGTTTGTGTTTCTTGTAGATCCTTGACGATAGGCCATTGTCAGACATGGAGTTGGCAAATACATTTTCCCAGTCTGTGGGCTGTCTCCCTGCTCTCTTGATGGTTTCTTTGGCTTTGCAGAAGCTTGCCAGTTTAATAAGGTCCCACTTGTCTATCTTATCACTTATAACCTGTGCATTTCGGGTTTTGCTCTGAAATTAGATGCCAGTTCCAATTTTCGTAAGGGTGTATCCTACATTTTCTAAAGTTCTTATGGTTTGAGGTCTTACATTTAGGTCTCTGATCCATTTAGAGTTAATTTTTGTGTATGGGGATAGATAGGGGTCTTGTTGGAATCTTCTTCATGTGATCAGCCAGTTTTCCCCGCACCATTTACTGAATAGGTTCTCCTACCCTGAGTGGTGAGTGGTGGAGGCTTTGTCGAAGATGAGTTGGTTGAGAAATTGAGGTTTTGCTTCTGGAATCTCAATTCTATTGCATTGGTCTATATGTCTGTTCCTATACCAATTCCAGGCTGTTTTGATTATTGTAGCTTTATAGTAAAGTTTAAAGTCTGATAGCGTGATACCTCCGGCTTTTTTTTTTCGGAGTATTTTTCTGGCTATTCTTGGTCATTTTTGTGTCTATATGAATTTCTGTATTGTTATTTCTAGATCTGAGATGAATGTTGCTGGTAATTTGATGGGTATTGCATTAAATCTGTAGAGTGCCTTAGGTAAGATGGACATCTTGGACTTTGAACATACAATGTAATACTATAAGAAATTGACTGACGGTACTGGGAAACTATGGGGGGGGAGGGAGATGAGATTAACAGTAACAAATATCTGTCTGGGGATGGGGAAACACCTCTTATCACCAGGGTGCCTGAATGAAACATAATTATACACCTAACCCTTAACTGTACCCCTCAAAACCATAATAAAAAGTATTTTAAAAAAAGATGGACATCTTCACAATGTTGATTCTTCCAATCCATGAGCATGGGATATTTTTCCACTTATTTTTGTCATCTTTGATTTCTTTGAGCAGTGTTTTGTAGTTTTCATTGTAAAGGTCTTTCACGTCTCTGGTTAGGAAGATACCAAGGCATTTCCTTTTGGGGGGTTATTGTGAATGGAATTGTGCTATTTATTTGGGTTTCTGTTTGTTTATTGTTGGTGTAAATAAATGGAATTGTTTTTTGCACATTTATTATTTTTTTTTCATTAATCAGTATTTTTTATTATGGTTTTGTTGGGTACAGTTAAGGGTTAGGTGTACAATGACGTTTCATTCAGGCACCCTGTAGATAAGAAGTGTTTTCCCATCCCCT
>NW_007232671.1:0-54005 GCF_000164805.1 Carlito syrichta | reverse complement strand
AAGAACCTGGAAACAACCATGCTGCCCATCAAAAGAGGACTGGATTAAAAAAATGTGGTACATATACACGATGGAATACTACGCAGCTATAAAAAAGAACAAAATCATGAATTTCGCTGCAACCTGATGGAACTAGAGTCTATAATACTGAGTGACCTCTCACAAAAACAAAAATCCGAATATCACATGTTCCCACTCATATAATGGACCTTGAACACCCAATGCAATATTATGAGAAAATGACGGATGGTACTGGGAAACTATGGGGGGGGAGGAGGATGGGATTAACAGTAGCAAATATCTGTCGGGGGATGGGAAAACACTTCTTATCTACAGGGTGCCTGAATGAAACATCATTGTACACCTAACCCTTAACTGTAACCCACAAAACCATAATAAAAAATACTGATTAATGAAAAGAAAAAAAAAAAAAAAGAATCCAACTAATTCTAAGTAACTACATCTCAGAACAAAAGCCAACACTACTTAAAGGAGTAAAACAAATTAGAGTAATAATATAAAATTCATAATGTCCATCATCCAATCAGAAATAAGACAGCACAGAAACAAACAAACAAAAAAATGACCCATCACCAAGAGAAAAGCTAATTGATAGAAACAGACCCAGAAGCAACAGAGATAATAAAGCTAGCATCATAAACATGCTCTATACAGTCTAGAGAGGAAAACATAATCATGATGAAGAAAAAAAGGAGCCGGACTCGGTGGTTCAGCCTGTAATCCCGTGGCTTGGGAGGCTGAGGTGAGTAGGATTGCCTGAGCCCGCGGGTTCAAGACCCGCCTGGGCAACTTGGCGAGACCTCATCTCTACAATAAATAAAAAATCAGTCGGGCATGGTAGCGCGTGCCTGTAGTTCCAGCTACTTGGAAGGCTGAGGCGGAAGGATCGCCGGAGCCCAGCAGGTCGAGGCTGCGGTGGCCAGGAGCAGTTGCACTCGAGTCTGGGTGACAGAGTGAGACTCCAACTCAAAAAAAAAAAAAAGAATAAAGAAAAAAAGGAAAAACACTAAAAAACTCTCAGCCCAAAAACACCATGTAGGGAAAAAAATTACAGTATATGAAATGAAAATGTTACTGAATGATATGGACAACAGTTTAAATGGTGCAGAAGAAAAGATCAGCAGACATAAAGACATAGCAATATAAATTATCCAAAAAGAAAAAAAAAGACTGAAAAGCGAATAAAGCATCAGTGGCCTTTGGGACAAATGAAACAGAGTAACATGCATGTAATTAGAGTCAAAGAAGGAGAAGAAAAAGGGAAGAGAATAGAAAAAATTTCCAAAGAAATAAACTCATATGATGAAAAAGTACAATAAACACCTTGCAAAATAAATATTAAGAAAATCACACAGACACATGATAATAAAATTGCTGACCAGCAATAAAATGGAAATCTGAAAAACATTTTTGAAAAAACAATATATGACAGCAGCCTACCTGTCAGAAACTACATAGGCCAAATGACAGTGGAGTAACATCTTTAAAGTACTGAAACTGTCCATTAGAATGCATTACCTGACAAAAGTCATCTTCAAAATTGAAGACTTTTTCAAACAAAAGCTGCAATTGTCAGAAGAATTGTACCAAAAGAAATGATAAAGGAGGTTATTTAGATGGGAACATGATACTAAATAGAAATTTGGACCTATACAAGACAATAAAGAACACCAGAATGGTAAATATATTAATACTATAAAATACATGTCTTTAAATCTTTTTAAATGATAATAGTTTAAAACAAAAATAACAGCAACATGTCAAAAGGCTTATAACATATATAAGGAGTAAAATGTATGACAAAGGTACAAAGGATAGAAGGTGGAATAGACCTTACATATAAGGCAATAAAATATTATTCGAAGGTAGAATATTGCAAACTCTATAGCAGGGGCAAACTCTGGCCACAGGCTAAATCCAGCCTGCTGACTATTTTTGTACAGTTCAAAAGCTAAGAATGATTTTTACATTTTTAAGGAAGGTAAGTGGCAAAGGCAATAGGAGATCATATACGTTATACAAAGTCTAAAATATTTGCTCTTTGGATCTTCACACAAAAAGGTTGCTGAACCCTGACATAGAACTATTCTCTACCTTGGCACTAATAATGTTTTAAGCCTTGTTGTGGAGCCTCCTTGTTATGGGGGGTTGTTCTGTACATTGTAAGGTGTCTAGTGGCACCCACGGCCTCTACCCAAGAGATGACATTAGCACATCACTCCCAGTTGTGACAACCAAATGTCTCCAGACACTGGCAAATGTCTTGCAGAAGGATCTATTCGCTAGAGCACAACTAAAAAAAAACTAAGTAAAAAAGAGGTATAGCTAATACGTCAATAGTAGAGATAAAATGGATTTCTTAAAAACCTTTACAATCATCAATACAAAAGGAGTCAGGAAAAGAAAAAAGAGGAAAAATAGATTTCTCAGGTAAAGCAAAAGCATAAACCATAGAAAAAATATTGAAAACTAGACTTGATTGAAATTTGAATTTCTGCTCTCAAAAGACACTAAGGAAAAACTCAATCCATAGACAGAAAATATTTGTGAAGCACACATTTGATAAAGGCCTTGTGTCCCAAATTAAAAAGAAAAAAAAAATTACAACTCAAGAACATAATTTGATTTGGGAGAAAAAAAAAAAAAGCAAAAAATTTGATTAGGCACTTTACCAGCGATATAGAAATGAAAAATAAACTCATGAAAAGATAGTAAACATCACAAATAATAAGGGAAATGCAAATTAAAACCACAATGAGCTATTACTACACACCCACAGAATACTTAAAATTTAAGAGACTAACAATAACAAGCACTGGGAAAGATGTGGAGCAACCAGAACTCTAATACAATACTAGTAACAATATGAAATGGGACAGTCACTTTGGAAAACAATTTGAAACTATCTAATAAAGTTTTTAAAATGTGCGCTTACGATATAGTCCAGCAATCCCATTCCCAAGTATTCATCCCCAGAGAAATGAAATATATGTTCAGACAAAAATTTTTACCCAAATATCTAAGCAACTTTATCCATAATAACAAAAAAATTTGAACAACCCAAGTGGTGCATCAACTGGTGAATGAACAGACAAAAAGAAACTAACATATGAAACAAATAGATGAATGAATTTTTTTCTTTTTTTTTTTTTCAGTTGGAGTCTCACTCAGTCGCCTAGACTGGAGTGCAGTGGCTGCTCCCAGCCATCGCAGCCTCGACCTGCTGGGCTCCAGCGATCCTTCCACCTCAGCGTTCCAAATAGCTGGAACTACAGGTGCGCGCTACCACCCCCGGCTAATTTGTTGATTTATTGTAGAGATGAGGTCTCGCCAAGTTGCCCAAGCAGGTCTCGAACCCGTGGGCTCAGGCAATCCACTCACCTCAGCCTCCCAAGGCACGGGATTACAGGTTGAGCCACGGGATTACAGGCTGAGCCACGGCTTGATGAATGAATTTTAAGAGCATTATGCAAAGTGGGCCATTAAGGACAGGACAAAAGGTAACTCAACCAACATGGAAGATTCCTTTTGTACATCAGTGTTTCAGTGTGTTTTCATCTCAAATGTCAAATTCATACCCATGCAGGGCTCTCTTTATACTGCCTATACTATGAAATCTGAGATGTTTAATGCCACACAATTGAGACAAAATGTGTTCTACATAACTTAAATAAGAACACATTAGGCATATTCATTAATAACCGATCACATGAATAAAAATTAATAGGACTTTAGATTTATATTAAAATAGAAATAAAATACCTATTATTTTCTAAAAAGAAACAAGGAAGGTATTAACTTTGCTCCTAGCTACATCTTTGCCATAACACTCTATCTAGTGGTTACAAAAGACAAAATATAAATTCCAATATAAATTCCAAGATAAAGTAGAAATTCAATTGGAAAACCAATTTCATTTTTAAAAAGTTAAATAAACAGTTTTAAAATCAGTATTTGTCTGAAGCCAATACAGAATTCATCAGCATTACTTTTTAAAACTCTTTGCAATGAGATCTTTTTTAAAATTTGATTTTATATACGTGGGATACAATTTAGGGTTAGGTACATAAGTGGTCATCATACAGGTAAAATTTGGGCCTCCCTTTGGCCCCCACTTTGCCTGATTTGAGATTGGGTACACTTATTGATGTTATGTGCCCTCACCCCTTCCCTGACTGTATCCTACTACTGCCAATTCCTTTCTTATAGTATTGCAATAGGATTTCCTAAAAGTAAAATACCTTAACATAAATCTATGTTTTAGAAAAATCTAACATAACTTCTTCCATATTTAATAGCATCTGAAAGGTAAGAGTTATTATTTTTCAAATGTAATAGACAAACTACACTTGAGAAAAAAATGTAATACTCTTTCTGAAATACTAAAAAGATACCAAATTATTGTGTGCTCTTTAAAGGATCACATATGGCCTATAGTGGGTTTGAAAAAACACAAGATTCAATGTTATAATTCAATCACTATCATTTTAATCAGTAGGCATATTAATATCATATATACTTTTTAAAACATATTTTTAAACGCTTTGTTTTACAATATATCAAGAACACATAGTAGGCTGTCATTTTGACTGTGTAAGAAACATGATCAGAATCCTGCTAAAGTAAAAGAAAAATTCCTTATTTTTAATCATTCACATTCAGTAGTAGTGAAAATGCTCTATGTACACATCAGCTCTGAACAACACATTTCATTTGCTTCAAACCTGCTATGCTATTGCTGTTTTGATGATTGCATAGTTCAATATAAAAAGGCATCCCACTCAGATTTTCAATAATAAGTGTGATTAGGCAGATAACTTCCCAATCATAAAAGCTCTTATTTTAAGACAAGTATTATGCAAATACAGCATGGAAATCAGACTTGCTGTAATTGCGATGAAAAAACAACCCTAAGAACACTGCACATGTGACACCTATTGCATTTTTATGCACTTGTTTTACATTCCCTGACTTTCTCCCTCCTCTTTGAAGTGCTAGATTAAAGTGTAATTACACTGGAAAGTTACTAACAGGCTTAATGTGAGAGAACTATGTATTTAAGAAAGCAAGACTTTCAGATAAAATATCTCCAAATAGTTTTCATTTTATATGTTTCCTCAATCTTTCTTATAAAGAGGGAGTGTTTTATGTGCAACACCTGCAAATAAAAATAAATCTACATTTCATTCAAGCCCAATTAAATATATCAAATATTAAAAAAATAAGGCAAGCTACAATGGCAGCAGTGATTCTCAGGGCAGAATGTGCAAAATCCAATATTGTGTTATCTATTTACATCACTGTGATCAGAAAACAAATGTGACAAAACTCCCTCTCCCATTCCACTTGAACTGATTCCCCGAAATCCCAACACACATCTCCTGTGGTGTTCAAGTTGTCATCAATTTGCATGACACCCAGTTCACTCAACCTTTTCTTCTTCTGGCCTTTGTGAGTGCAGCAACTTGTTCATTTACAATTTAACAATTTTCCCCAACTTGCTCCGAAAGGTCAGATCTTTTATCAATTGCACATTGAATCAGTTTTTCTAGATCCACTCTTTCAGCTGCATCTGTCTCTACACTTGTATGAGTTTTAAGTGCTTTATATTCTGGTAAAACAAATTATAACAAATAAAGTTAAATATACAAGCTAACCCAACTAAAACATGTATATCTCTATACAGTCTGTTAGAGCTTTCAAGCTTTTTCTGCCAAGGATTCCTGCTGTCATCTAGCTGCATTTTACACATTCTTCACCATAAGAATCTCAATGAGCAGCTGTCTTGCCTTTTATGCCAAGGTTTCCTGACCCTCATCCAAGATTACCAATTTTCAACTCTTTACATCCTTTTCATCCTAGAATCTCATTTACTCAGTAGACATTTCCTGGATATTTACTATCTGCTAAGCACTGTTGCTAGGAGCTAGGATGGAAAGATTAATAAGACAGTGCTACTTTTCTTAAATGAACCCCCAATCTAGCAGCTAATTCTAGATGGGCCTCATGATCCCCACCCGCTGGTACTACTTTCATGACTATTAAAAAGCAAAATGCTTTTGCATTGTAATTTTGCAATGTAATTAAGGTTGTGAATCAGTTTTCTCCAGCTGGTGGTAAAAGAGGAAGTCAGAGAGACTCAAAGTATGGGAAATTTGCTTTGAGGGAGGTTCTCTGTCACTGAAACAGAGGGGGCCATGGGTCAAGGACCTGAGAGCAGTTTCTAGGAGCTGAGTGCAAGCCCCAGCTAACAGTCAGCAAAAAAACAAAGACCTCAGTCTTGTGTCCTAAAGGAATGAATTCTGCCAATAAATTACATGAATGAGCTTGGAAGCAGATTCCTCCACCAGAGTTTTCAGGAAAGAGTCCTGCCTGGCTGACACCCCAATCTCACCTTTGTGAGATCTGTGGGGAAATAAAAAACTGGGATAAAATACACCTGGGAGCAGATCCTGAAGGATGACAAAGACTACTCTCTAAACTCCTTTTTCAGTCTGAGAAAGCTGATTAAACAAATAAATAAACAAGCAAACTGCTTTAAACTTTCCTCATTCACAGCAATGCTTAATCCTTCTCTATGACTGAGATTTAAGAGTGATCTGCATGAGAAATTGAAGTTTGAAGTTCTCAAATTCCCACTTACTTAGCTCAACTTTGCTGACAAGAAAGGTAGGTGACAAGGAGATATCTACCTCTACCAAAAAAAAAAAAAAAAAAAAAAAAGAGGCAAACTCCACTGTCCTCTCTAGTAAACACAACCTCAACCTGGCACATTCGTTTCAATATCTTTATCTTTAACAAATGCCAGCAGAAGCCACCATTGCTATCACACACTCATTCTTATCTTACACATTTATAGAATGCCAACCATGATAAGAAGGGAAGTGCTGGACCACAGAAATCACATCAAGGTTTTGAGTGAACAGTTCATCTTGATGACCTTGAAATTTTTTCACCCCAAGATTTTACGAAGTTATGGCTTTACCAAGTTTCTCTGCATGCCCAAGCATATTCCAGCAATCTTTTTTTTTTTTTTGAGTTGGAGTCTCACTCTGTCACCTAGACTGGAGTGCGGTGGCCGCTACCGACCACTGCTGGGCTCCGGTGATCCTTCCACCTCAGCCTTCCAATAGCTGGAACTACAGGCGTGCGCTACATGCCCGGCTGACTTTTGATTTATTGTAGAAATGAGGTCTCACCAAGTTGCCCAGGCGGGTCTCGAACCCGCGGGCTCAGGCAATCCACTCACCTCAGCCTCCCAAAACACTGGGATTACAGGCTGAGCCACCAAGCCCGGCTCCAGCAATCTTTTTTAAGGAAATGAGGAAGACTCAGATTCTTAATCAGAGTTAAATGCTGAAATTAAGTAAATTATATTTGGTTTTTATATTTTAAAATTACTAAATATAGCATACTTCCAGTCCCATCTTGGGCATTTTCTTGCATATCAGAGAAAATTGTTGGGCTTCACCAAGACAATCCCATAGCCTTCATTATTATGTATAATATTATTCACTGTAGATATTTTGGGAATATCATAGTGTTCATCTAAGAAGTCCTATGCCGTTGAAAACAAATGTTATAAGGAACTGTCATATTCAACACTGCTTTAAAAATCTTTTTTCATGTTATTCTAAAAATAAACTAGAAAAGCTGTGCTTATTAATATGTTGTAGTACAGTCTGAGTTCTGAGTGACACAGCATTCCTGTCATTTCTGCAGATCTAGAGCAACAGTGCATTCTCACAAGACTTTCAATCATTAACCTCTGAGATTACTAAAATTTACATAGTTTTCATACTTTTCAAAGCCAGAAAACAATACAACTCAAAAATGGGAATTTAACAAGATGTTATTTCTTAGGTGAAATCAATCTGTCCATTGGAAAGAGGTTGTTTCAGGTGATGCACACCTTAATACGGGTCTCTTCCTTGCATAGATCCCACTGTCACTCAGAGTACACTTATTCTCAGAAGCACCAGTACCCTACAAGTTACAATTTGAGACAATGACAGTCAGTTTTAAATAAGCAGGACTACAAGAGGTTTATTATAATCACTTCTTAGCCTCAAATGCAAAGTACAAAGAAAAAATGTTTTACAGATAAGTTGTGGTAGGTAATTTTAGTCAACATTTCCATTTGTTCCATTTCTGGCAAGTTGTTGATCATTTATCACTTTCAAAAACTACACATACAGAGTGTCACAAGAGTGTCAACACTTGATTCCTGTACCACTCTCTTTCATTATAGATAAATCAGTTTTCTCACTCTGCCCCCACAAAACGAATTCTTTAAAAACTTTACTGAAAGATGCACATGTTCTCTCAGAGATAATTAGTTGCAGAAAAGTATTTAAGTTTAGTAAAATGCTGTTAATTTGAGGACAGAAACAAGACCCTACATTTTTAAAAACACTTCAGTTTTAAAATAGCCCAACTCAATTTAAAAATCACTTCTGAAGGAGGAGAGAGACCTAACAAGGCGCTGGAAAGGGCGGCTGATGGAGCTCACAGATCTGATCTCTGTGAATGGCAGATCAACTACTCAGGGCTGGATTGTGGTCCACAGGAAATATCCTGAGAGCACAAGCCTCAGAAGGACCTGACGAGTGCTGAGTTCCAGGTGCCCCATCCCCTACCCTGACCCAATCATGGGACAAAGAGTGTGGCCAAAAAAGGACGAGGAAGAATCCAAAGAGATCAGTGGTGAGTCCAGCCTGACATAAACCCCCTCCTCCCCAGCAATCCTCTGAACATCAGACCCACATAGCTGGACCACGACCGAGAGGGACAAAACCAGATGGAGCCTGGACATCAGTCACAATAGGAGAACCCCATTCCAGGATAGGCTTGGCTGGGGCAACCTTGTGAGAGTGCGTACCTGGGGAAGAGAATATCCTGTACATCCCCAATAGAGATCTCCCTGCCTATACAAGAGTGGGAAGGGAGGACTGCAGCCCCACTCACCTCCACTGCCCGTCCTCCTTCCTTGCTTCCCTGAGAAGTGAAAGAGGTGGCTCTGCAGGAGAGATCTGATTAGAGGAACAATTACAGAGCCTGCCAGAAGAGGACAGGTTTTGTTTGTTTGTTTTTTCTCTTTGTTTTTTGTTTTGTTCTGTTTTGTTTTTTAAATTTTTAATTATTTTTCAATTTTAAAAATTTTCTGACTGCTTGCTAGTTCATCTATTTTAAAAATATTTTTCCTTTGTGCATGAATGTGTATGTGAGGCTTTGACCTGAATCCCCTCCCTAAATTTCTTTTTCTTCTTTCCCCATTTCTTTCTGCCTTTATTTGTCATTCTCTGTTTATGTATGTATGTGAATAATTGAGTGCTCATCTTTTGATTTTGTTGTTGGTTTTTGCTCTTTTGAGTATTTTTTAAATACTATTTTTTACACTTTAAGGAGTGTGTCAATATATGTGTGAGGGTTCCACCTGAATACCCCCCCCTTTGTTTTTCCCCTTTTTTCTTATTCTCCCCCCTTTGGTGTTTTTGTCTTTCTTCTCTCTTCACTTTGTACTAGACACGTATTTGTGTGTTTAGTTTTCTTGGGTTTTTTCTGTTGTTGTGCTTTGTTTTGTCTTGCTTTGTTGTTACTGCAGATTGTTTTGTAGTGTGGGTTGGCTTCTCCTTTGCATCATCATATAGAGTGCTGGTGGGGAGTGGATCTCAGGGAAAACATACCACAATAAGTGAACATTTTAATTTGTAAGTAGCATTTGACTCCTAGCACCCCATCCCCCATTTTGCTCAGATTTCAAAAACTACAAGAGACAGCAAAGCTTTCCATTCAATATCTTATTTGAAAATAGAACAAATCCAAAGCCCAGATCAGGGAAGAGTAGAGGACTGAGCAAACATCAGAAGGAAAGCCTCTCCCACTGACACTGAATAGCAGAACTAAAGAAAAAAAACAAGAGATCTGTCACAAATGAGGAAAAGTCAAAGGAAGACCTCAGGCAATTCCAAGTCTACCAAAGACAAAACTCCTGAGATCTCAGACCTTGGTGCCCAAACAATGGAAGTCACCAACGACTGGCCCCAGAATACGACTGGGATTAGGGAGGGGTTGGAAAGAGTGAACAAGACTCAAGAATGACAAGATGCAACATGGAAAGAACTTGTAACAGAGATTCTGGCAATAAAAAATTTCATCCAGGAAATAAATAACAAGATGACAAGCATGGAAAACAGAGTTAATCTAGCTGAAGAAAGGATCTCGAACTTGAAGACCAGAACATGGAATTAACCTGATCTGTAAAAAACATGGAAAGAAGACTCAGAAAGAAAGAACAAAGCCTACAAGAGATGAGTGATTATATCAAAAGACTGAACCCTCGCCTGATTGGCATCCCAGAAGAAGAAAGGGAAAATGAGAACAACTTGGAACAAATATTCTGGGAGGTTATCCAAGAAAACTTTCCCCATCTCACCAGAGATGTAACCAGCCAAGCACAAGAGATACAGAAAACCCCCATAAGACATCAAATGAGAAGACTAACCCCTAGACACATAGTAATTCACCTACACAAATTAGGCACAAAAGAAAAAATCCTAAAGGCAGCAAAACAGAAAGGTCAGACTACCAACTGGGGAAAACCAATCAGAATAGCAGCAGACCTATCGGCAGAAACACTATAGGCAAGAAGGGACTGGAGCCCTATATTCAAAGGTCCTCAAAGAGAAGCAATTTCAACCAAGAATTTCCTATTCAGCCTAGCTCAGCTTCATCAGTGATGGGGAATTAAAATACTTCCCAGATAATATCCAGTCCCTAAGAGATTATGCAGCTTCATGACCAGCTCTACAGGAGACACATAAAAAGGTATTAAGCACAGAAGAAAGAAAAAAAAAGAATCACCAAACACTTCCCAAGAGAACAGCTGAGCACAGAATCAACAGAGAATACAACACAACAAGAAACTTGAAAAGACACACATACATTAATCCCAAAGCCAAAAGAAAACAAGCAGAGAAAAAACTTTATAAGAACCTCATGACAGAGATAAACCCACACATTTCAGCAATTAGCCTTGAATGTAAATGGACTACAAGCACCACTGAAAAGGCACAGAATGGTGAACTGGATAAGAAACCATGACCCCATTATTTGCTGCATCCAGGAGACTCATCTCACTACAAGGGATGCACACAGACTCAAAGTTAAAGGATGGAAAATGAGTTTCCAGGCAAATGGATCACAAAAGAAGGCAGGACATGCAATCTTAATATCAGACAGAATAACCTTTAAGCTATCAAAAATTTAAAAAGATGCAAAAGGACACTACATAATGATAAAAGGTTCAATTCATCAACAAGAAATATCCATCCTACACATAAATGCACCCAACACAGGAACACCAGCATTTATAAAACAACTACTAGATAAACTAAAAAAGATATTGACTCTAACACTATTATAGCAGGGGACTTAAATACCTCACTGACAGCACTAGATAGATCATCAAGGCAAAAAATAAACAAGAAGATCCAGAACCTAAACTTGACCAAATGGACTTAGTGGATACCTACAGATTATTCCACCCAGCAACCACAGAATATACATTCTACTCAACACCACATGGAACATACTCCAAGATCCATCACATTCTTGGCCATAAATCAAGCATAAACAAATTCCATAAGGTTGAAATCTTGCCATGAACATTCTCAGATCACAGTGGAATAAAAATAAATATCAAAACCAGTAACATTTCCCCAAAGCCTCCAAAGACATGGACACTAAACAGCATGATGCTGAACAACAACTGGGTCAACACTGAAATCAAAGAAGAAATTGAAACATTTCTGGAAACAAATGAAAATGAAGAAACCTCTTACCAAAATCTCTGGGATGCCATGAAATCAGTTTCAAGAGGGGAATTTATATCGCAACGAGCACACATCAAGAAAATGGAAAGATCACAAATGGAGAGCTAACAAATCACCTAAGAGAACTAGAAAGAGAAAATCACCAAAACCCCAACTTTAGCAGAAGAATCCAAATCACAAAAATAAGAGACCAAATACAGGACATAGAGGACAAAAATATCATAGAAAACATAAACAAAACAAAAAGCTGGTTCTTTCAAAGAATTAACAAGATTGACGGGCCCCTAGCCAGAATGACCAAGCAAAAGAGAAAAAAAGCCCAAATAAACACAATCAGAAAAACAAAAGATCAAATCACAACTGACCTTGAAGAAATACGAAGGATTATCAGATTACTATGTACATCTATATGGAAACAAACTTGATAACCTAGATGAAATGGAGGACTTTATGACATCACACAACCTCCCTATGTTAAAACAAGAAGACATCGAGACACTAAATGGACTAATAACAACACAGGGAATTGACTCTGTCATATGACAACTACCTACCAAAAAAAAGCCCTGGACCGGATGGCTTTCCAGCAGAATTCTACAATTCTAGGTGATACCTAACCTACTGAAAGTATTCCAGGCAATTGAGAGAGATGGAATTCTCCCCAAACCATTTTATGAAGCTAACATCATACTGATACCCAAACTGGGTAAAGATCTCACAAAGAAAGAGAACTACAGGCCAATACCCCTTACGAACATAGATGCAAAAATCCTCAACAAGATTCTAGCAAATCGGATCCAAAAACACATCTCAAAAATCATCCACCATGACCAAGTAGGCTCATTCCCAGGATGCAGGGCTGGTTCAACATCCGCAAGATCATAAGTATAATTAAATACACCAACAGATGTAAAAACAAGAACCACATGATTATCTCATTAGATGCAGAAAAAGCTTTTGATAATATCCAGCATCCCTTTTTGATAAAAACCCTCAAACACCTAGGTATAGAAGGAACATACCTCAAAATAGTAAGCGCCATCTGCGACAAACCCACAGCTAAATGGACAGAAACTAGAAACATTTCCCCTGAAAAAGGCTGCCCTCTCTCACCTCTCTTGTTCAATACTGTGTTGGAAGTCCTAGCTCAGGCAATTAGACAAGAGAAGGAAATTAGGGGTATACAAATAGGAAAAGAGGAAGTCAAGTTATCCCTCTTTGCTGATGATATGAACCTATGTCTTGAAAATCCAAGATAATCTGTCAAAAAGCTGCTTTCACTGATAAAGGACTTTGGCAAAGTCTCAGGGTACAAAATAAATGCGCAAAACACAGTCGCATTCCTCTACACCAACAACTAGCAGGCAGAGAATCAAATAAAAAGCACAATCCCATTCACAATAGCCACCAAAAAATTGAATACCTCGGCATCTTCCTAACCAGAGAATTGAAAGACCTTTACAATGAGAACTACAAAACACTGCTTAAAGAAATCAAAGATGACACAAACAAATGGAAAAATATTCCATGCTCATGGATTGGAAGAATCAACATTGTTAAGATGTCCATCCTACCAAAGGCAATCTACAGATTCAATGCAATAGCCATTAAGTTACCAACATCATTCTTCTCAGATCTGGAAATGACAATACAAAAATTCATATGGAAACATAAACGACCACGAATAGTCAAAACAATCCTTAGCAAAAGAAACAAAGCAGGAGGTATCACACTTCCAGACTTCAAACTTTACCATAAGGCTACAGTAATCAAAACAGCCTGGTATTGGTACAAGAACAGGCACATAGACCAATGGAATAGGATAGAGATTCTGGAAGCAAAGCCTCAATTCCTCAACCAACTCATCTTTGAAAAAGTCTCCAACAACAACCACTGGTTAGAGGAGAACCTATTCAGTAAACAGTGCTGGGAAAACTGGCTGACCATGCGCAGAAGATTGAAACGGGACCCCTACCTATCACCATACACAAAAATTAACTCTAAATGGATCAAAGACCTAAACGTAAAACCTCAAACTATGAGAATCTCAGAAAGCACAGGAGATACCCTTATGAAAATTTGAACTGGGAACCAATTCCCATTCAGAACACCAAATGCAAATACCTTAAGAAATAAAATAGACAAGTGGACCTCATCAAAGTAACGAGCTTCTGCAAAGCAAAAGAAACCATCAAGAGAGCAGGGAGACAGCCCACAGAATGGGAAAAAATATTTGCCAGCTGTATATCTGACAAAGGTCTAACATCTATGGGAAGAAATATTTGCCAACTGTATATCTGACAAAGGTCTAACATCTAGGACCTACAAGGAACGCAAACACACCAAAAGAAAATAAACAAACAGCCCCTTTAAAAAGTAGGCAAAAAAAGAGTAGGAAAAAGACATGAATAGATACTTCTCAAAAGAAGATATATGGACAGCCAACAGACACAAGAAAAAGTGCTCAGCCTCACTCATCATCAGCGAAATGCAAATCAAAACCACACTGAGATATCACCTAACCCCTGTAAGAACGGCCATCATTAATAAAACAAACAACAACAGATACTGGCAAGGATGTGGAGAAAAAGTAATGCTTCTACACTGCTGTTGGAAATACAGATGAGTACAACCTCTTTGGAAGACAATGTGGCGATTTCTGAAAGAACTAGAAATTGAACTTGCATATGACCCAGCAATTCCCCTACTGGGAATATACCCAGAGGAACTCAAATTATTCTATGAAAAAGATACCTGCACACATATGTTAGCTGCAGCTGTATTCACAATAGCAAAAGCATGGAACCAACCATGTTGCCCATTGAAGCTGGACTGGATAAAAAAAATATGGTACATATACACTATGGAATATTATGCAGTCATAAAGAAGGACAAATATATTGACTCCACAGCAACTTGGATGGATTTGGAGTCGATCATACTTAGTGACTTATCACAGAGACAAAGAACTGAGTTCCATATGTTCTCACTCATAAGCTGACCTTGAACAATTATAATGGTATAAGAAAGTGACTGGCAGTAGTGGAAAACTGTCACGGAGGGCTGGGGTGTAATTGGCAGTTGAGGGAAACTGCTAGGGGAGGGAGGGGCACACCTCATCAACAAGGGTACCTGCATGATCAATGTTTATATACCTAACCCTGAATTGTACCCCACATCTCTATAATAAATAATAATTTTAAAAAATCACTTCTATGAGTTAAACAATGGCCTCCACTACTATGCATGTTAAAATCAGCATGCTAGTTCTGATTACAGAGTAATCAGAAAGAGTTGAATGTAGTCCAGTTTCTTCACATTGTCCGTTGGCAACACATGGCACCAACAAAAAAGTAACAGTAACAGGAATAGTTTCTTTCCTAATGCTATGTGAGGCACTTTGGAAAGCAAAAATGACTCACTCAAGCCTCTATAATTATTTGAGATACCATTTGTAAATAACTTAATACACAACATCACAGATGAAAAAAAGTTGGTATAACCAACTTATGACACATCTAATGTGTGTTGAGTTAATTTTCCAAGAGTAGTAGTATACCATGAGAAAATATTTCTTATTACTTCCCCTTTTACGTATGTAGGGATCAAATGAACACACACCAGCCTAACTCTTCTGTAGAGACGCTTTTAAAAATCTGCCAATTGGGTCCTCAGTTTAGAGTTTTTCAGTTTGGGGTGTATGAGCATAATTACTTAGGAGTAATTATATTAAAAAAAACATATACAACAGAATAGTTAAAATTAAATATTAAACTATCAGGAATCATGTAAAATTTTAAAAGGAGAACAACTTAACTTACGAGCTACCTAGCAAATGATATAATCATATACAAAATATTATGAAGATGAACAGATAATTTGATAATTAAAAAGTAATTGATCAGATTGCCACTTCTGGGACAATGAAGTAGGAGTCCTTATTCCTTCTGGTAGGAAAGAAAACCATGGGCATTATTTTTAAAACAACCAAGACTGAAAAGTGGAGAAAAAAGGCAGACCAGCTAGGATCCTCAAAACCTTACAAATAACACCAACATTGTAGAAATTTTCCTTGGTTTTCTTTTTGCAGCATAACCCAAGTTTGGAGCTGAAGAAGCTGGCAATTCAGTACACCAAAGGATACAGAACAAAAAAAGACTACTCTGTCTAGCCAAAGACTACTCTTTTCAAGCTAGAAAACATAGAACACTTTTAGACACTAGTTCTATTCCAGCCAGACACCACAGAATAAAACAGCAGATCTACCCATGAAAAGGTGGAGAGAGTAACCTAGACTTCCATCCTCTCTAGGCTGTAACCATATACCTCAACACACCCACCAGCGTGCTATCAGAGAACGTCAAGCAGGAAACCAAGACTGCCATCCCCACCAACTGGTTACAAGTCCCCTTCTGCTGCAGTGTCAGTGAAGGCTACAAGGGAAACCAAGACTTGCACCCCCACCTGGCAGTAACAAGACACCCACACTCTCCCCACTAGGCTGGTGTCAGAGCAGGCCTAGTGGAGATTCTGAACTTTCATCATTACCCAGTGGTAACAAGACCATCCCCAAATACCACAGTGTCAGTAGATACCACATGGAAAGCCAGGACTTCCACCCCTACCCAGAACTATCAAAGTGTTCCCCACACATCTTAGGTATCAATGGAGGTCAAGTGGGAACTATGACTCCTACCTCCACCTGGCAGTTAGAAGATGTCCACCCCCTGACCTTGCCCCCTCCACAGTAGTGTCAGAGAAGCCAGAGACGATCCAGACTCTCATAATACAAAAATGTATAGGTTTCAATTGAACATCACTTATCATACCAAGAAACAGGAAGATGCCAAACTGAATAAGGCAACCAATAAATTCCAAACTCAGGATGTCAGAGATGATAGAATTAGTGGACAATGATTTTGAGGTATCCATGATTAAAAAAAAAGCTTTAACAATCAATTATGAACAAACTTAAAACAAAAAAATGAAAGACTCAGCAAAGAAATAGAAGACATAAAGAACCAAATGTAAATTTTATAACTGAAAAATACAATAACTGAAATAAAAAGTTCAGTGGATGAGCCCATCAGCAGAATGGAAAGAACAGAGGAAATAACCAGTGAACTAGAAGACAGAACAATAGAATTTATACAGTCTGAATAATAGAGAGCAAATACACTGAAAAAGAAAAGTGCGTAGCACTTCAGGGATTTATAGGACTATAATAAAAGACCCAACATTTGCAACACCAGAGTCCTGGAATGAAAGGAGAAAGAAAGTGAGGCTAAAAAAAATACTTGAAGAAATAATGACTAAAAGATCCCAAACTTGGTAAGAGACAATAAACCTGCAGATTCAAGAGGCTGAGGAAACACCAAATAGGATAAACTCAAAGACATTCATGCCAAGACACATCATGATTTAATTACTGAAAACATTGATGAGAATTTATTCCTTACCTATAGAAGAAAAAATGTGATTGATAGCATCAGAAACCATGGAGGCCAGATAAGAGGCAAAATATTGTTGAAGGACTGAAAGAAAAAAGTCAATCCAGAATCCTATACCTAGTGAAAAGATTCTTCAGGAATGAAAAGCAAATCAAGACATACTAAGAAGAAAGAAAACTGAGAGAATTTGTCACCAGCAAACCTACCCTGATAGAAAGGCAAAAGCAAATTCTCTAAACAAACAAGAAACCATAAAGGAAAAAATCTTGGAATATCAGAAAGGAAAAAATAACAGAGGTAATATAGATAAATATAGGCAAACCCAATAGGCTTTCCTTCTCCTCTTGAGTTTTCTAATTTACATTTGACATTTGAAACACAAATCTCAATTATATTTTTTATTTTAGTCACTTCTGATAAATAACAAATTTGAGGAGATAAAAAGATGAAAAATACAAAAAAGTCAATATTGTCTAATGTGGTTCTAGATGTAGATAAGGCAAATGTGTAAGACAATTATAAACAGGAGACAGGAAAGAGATGGAAAAGGAGGCAAGGTTTTTATTCTTCACTGGAACTAGTAAATGAGGACACCAGTAAACAGTGATGTCATGTACATACACGACCTAGAGCAATCACTAAAAAAGCTCTGCAAAGAGATATACAGGTGGGGAACGGTGGCTCTCACCTATAATCCCAGCACTTTTGGGAGGCCAACGCAGGAGGATCGCTGGAGCCCAGGAGATTGAGACCAGCCTCATTTCTACAAAATATCTAAAAAAAAATTAGCCAGGTGTGGTGGCCTATAGTCCCAGTTACTCAAGGAGCTATGATGGGAGGATCACTTGAGCCCAGAAGGTTGAGGCTGCAGTGAGCTGGGATCATGCCACTGCACTCCAATCTGGGCAACAGAGTGAGAACCTGGCAAAACAAAACAAAACAAAACAAAAACAAATGAAATTCTGAAAAATGCTCAGATAACCCAATGAATGGCCGAAAAAAGAAAAAAATAGAACAGAAAACAACAAAAAAATTAAATGACAGACTAAAGACCTTACTGCAATAATTATATTAAATGTAAATGATCTAAATACAACAATTAAAAGACAGACTGTCAAAGTGGATTAATAACATGACCTAACTATATGCTGTTTACAACTTACTTCAAATAGAGTAATATAGGCAAGTTAAAAGTAAAGTGATAGGAAAAGACATGCCATGTAAACAATCAGAGGAAAGCAGGTGAGGCTATATTAGTATCAGATAAACTGGACTTTGGAGTAAAGAAAATTACCAGACACAGACAATAACATTAAATAGTGATAAATATGTTGATTTTCCAAAAAGACATAGCAATCCTAAATGGGTATATACCAAATAACAGAGCTACATAATATGTGATGCAAAACCTAATGGAACTAAAAAGACAAACAAATCCACAATTACAGTTAGAGACTTCAAAACCTCTCTCTCAATAACTGACAGAATATTAAACAAAATCAGAATGAATTTCTAAAAATTCATCCACACCATCAGCCAATTTGACCTAGTGGACATTTATAGAACACCACATAGTAGAATACACATTCACACATTCCTTTCTTGTGCCCAGGAAATATATACTGAGATAGATCATATCCTGGGTCATAACACAAACCTCACAAATTTAGAAGAGTTGAATCATATAATGTATTTTCTGACCAAAATGGCATCAAACTAGAAATCTACAACAGAAAGATACCAGTAAAACGCCAAATACTTGGAAATTAAACAAAACACTTCTAAACTGTGCATGAGTCAAAGAATGAAAATAAACATATTAAAATTTGTGGAAATTTGAATTTCTGAATGATGAAATTGAGGAAGAGAAACTCCAGAAGCACAAGTCTCTCCCTAAGATGTCTGAAAATTGGGAGCTGTAAGTGAATGGGACAGAAGCTAAATTTGTGCTGGCCTCTGCGCTCAGGTGCTCTTCCAGCCGCTGCAAAGAAAAGGCTTTCAGTGTCTCTTTCATTCATGCTGAAAGTTGCTGGGGAAAAGATCACTGTCATTTTCAACATAGACAACAGCATCCCACCATCTTTTGGTGGTGAGGAGGATCTCTCACAAGGGTAGAAGAGAGCCTGAACTGACGTCAACTCCCAATTTTGTGGTTGAAGTTATAAAGAACATGGCATAAAGGCCCTTGTGCTAGACTCTCAGTATCCATAGGATGAGGTTGGACAAGAAAAGGAGGCTGATAAGGACATTTTCTCTATAAGGGAATTTAGCTTTCAGCCTACTGGTAAGTCTGATTGGACGAATGCCAGTTACACACTTAACACATTCCCTGGACTGGGCCATGTTTCAACATCTGGTGGATTTCCTTGCTGACTGAGGGGTGGACAACACTTTTGCTGATGTGTTGGTGGAGTTCAGCACAGCCCTGGAGCACTCACAGTATACTACTTTTTTTGAAGACCTCAAAAGAACCAGTAGAGCAGACAGAGACACTGAAAGCCTTAATTTTGTGGAAGGCTTTGGCCAGTGAACAAATCCTATTCTGAAGCCAGTCACATGTGCTTTGACATGGTTATCATCCTAATATCATGATGGGAAAAAAGCAAATTTAAATTCTTTTCTGCTCTCATTTATTTTATTAATTTGTTTTTTGTACAAATCAATTATTTCTAGATTTTTGTATAACATAACGAAGGGCACTAAAATTGGTTTATCTCCTACAAAAAATGAAAGAAGAATTAACAGCAATCTACACCATCTCTTCTAGATAATGGAAGGGAATACTTCAGAATTCATTTTATGAAGTTAGTATTACTGATACCAAAACCAAAGATTGTAATACAATACAATAAAATAGATCAGTATTCTTCAAGAATATAGATGCAAAGTTTCTTAACAAAAAAAGGGCAAATATAATTAAATAATGCACAAAAAGAATTATACACCATGACCACATGGGGTTTATCTAGAAATGCAAGTCCGGTGTAAAATTTGAAAATCAACCAATATAACCCTCCACTTTCTTTTTTCCAATTAAAAAAGTCTTGTGACCATATCAATCAATGCAGAAAAAGTAATGAGTTAACATTCACTTGCAGTAAAAATTTTCAAAAAAAAAAAATAGAGGGAAACTTCTTCAACTTTCTAGAGAATATCTGCAAAAAACCTAGTTAACCTTATACTTAATGATGAAATACTGAAAATAGTCTCTCTAATATCAAAAACAAGGTAAGCACTCTGCTTTCACCACACTTATTCAACAAAGTGTTGGAGAGTCTAACCAGTGCTGTAAGGCAAGAAAAGAAAAAGCAATGGTCCTTATTAGCAGATAACATAATTGCCTATATAGAAAATCCCAAAGAATCTACAGAAACACTCCTATCACTAATAAGTAAGGTTCAGCAAGGTCACAGGATACAAATAAACATAAAAAATCAACTGTACTTCTATATACTAGAAATGAACATATGGACATCAAAATTTAAAATACATCACTTATTTCAAAAAGTGAAATACTTAGGTACAAACCTAAAAAAATACATACCTGTATGCTGAAAACTACAAAATGCTGATGAATGATGCCAAAGATCCAAATAGAGATATACTGTATTCACAGATTGAAAGCCTCAACATGTCAAGTGTAGTAGCACACACCTATAATCCCAGCACTCAGGGAGGTAGAGGTAAAAGGATTGCCTGAGCCCAGGGATTTGAGACCAGCCTGGTTAACTTGGCAAGACCTGGATTCTACAATAAATAAAAAAACTAGTCGAGTGTGGTGGCATGTGCCTATAGTTCCAGCTACTTGGAAGGCTGACGTGAAAGGATTGCCTGAGCCCAGCAAGTCACTGCTCTCCAGCCGAGGTGACAGAGTGAGTCGCTGATTAAAAAAAAAAAAAAAAAAACAGAAAGAGAGAGAGGGGATTGGGGGAGGGAGGGAGGGAGGAAGGAAGGAAGGAAAGAAGGAAAAAAGACTTGACATAATAAAGATGTCAGTTCTTCCCAAACTGATATATGGGTTTATTAAAATTCCTATCAAAATTTCAGCATGATTTTTTTGTAGATACAGACAAGATTATTATAAAGCGTATATTAAAAGGCAAAGGAATTAGAGTAGCTAAAACAAATTTGAAAAGACAAAGTGGGAGAAATCACTCTACCCAATTTCGAGACTTAATATATATAGGTACCAGTGGAGGGATAGGTACACAGATAAGTGAAACAGAATAGAGAACCCCCAAAATAGACATACGCAAACATGCTCAAATAATGTTTGACAAAAATGCAAAACCAATTTATTGAAGAAAACCTTTCCAAGAAATGGTTCAAGGACTGAGCACAGTAGCTCACACCTGTAATCCCAGCATTTTGGGAGACCTAGGCAAGAGGACTGCTTCAGTCTAGGTGTTTGCGATCAGTCCAGGCAACAAATCATCTCTATAAAAAAAAAAATTTTAACTGAAAAAAATTAGCTGGGTATGCTGGTATGCATGTATGTAGTCTCAGCTACTTGGGAGACTTAGGCAGAAGGATCACCTGAGTCCAGGAGGTTGAGGCTCTGGTGAGCCATAATCACACCACTGCACTCCAGCCTGGGTGACAAAGTGAGACCCACCTTTCCATCCCTCCACCAAAAAGAGAAAAAGAAATGGTGCAGAAACAATTGGACATTCATAGACAAAGAAATTAACTTTGACATAAACCTCGTATCTTATGCCCAAATTAACTAAAAAATGAATAACAACCATATGTAAAATGTAAAACTACAAAATTTTTAGAGGAAAATCTTTGGGATCTACAGCTAAGATGGTGGGATGCTGTTGTCGATGTTGAAAATGACAGTGATCTTTTCCCCAGCAACTTTCAGCACGAATTTAGCTTCTGACCCACTCACTTACAGTTCCCAACTTCCAAACATCTTAGGAAGACATAATAGATTTCTATGTATGTAAAACAAAAAAAGTAGTCCCAACTTTCTTGGTCTCTCATTTCAGTACTCCTCCTAATTACAAAACTCCCACTCTCTAATCGTTTTATCAAGTTTGTCTTGTCCAGACTCCAACAACTCCATCTCCAGATGATGCTTCAACAAGGTTTTCAACCAACACCATCAAGAACTCCTTTAAACCAAACTATAGAATTTTTTACTCAAACCTCCCCTAATTACCCATATAACTTTCTTATTCCAACCTAATGGCACACAAAATCCTCTACAAACTAATATTTCTAGGTAAGTCCAGCACAACATCTCTGCACAAAACAGTTACAAAAAAATAAGACTATTGTCCCTATGCCAAATATTTAGCATTATTTCTCTGTTGGGTGGGAGAGGGAGGTAATATGGAAAAAGATAAAGCCTAAATAGATCAGCAACAATTGAGTTAATTATATTCAGGAAGAAGGCCTCAAGGGATAACTTACAAATATTACAAAAACTTACTAACCAGGCCACAACAAGCAACTTGACCATTATCAAGCAACTTCAGCACACTGATAAACATCTGAGTTATTTTGAACAAAATTCCCACAAGTAACCCCATAACATAGCCATTCCAGCATGTAAGGCCCCTCAGTACAGTCCTATAAAATTCCCCTCTAGCCTCTGCCTCTTTGCAGATAGTCACCCTTTGCTGTTGCTCTGGCCACTGCTCTTACAGCATATCTTCATCTCTTCCCTTTAATAAATCTACCTTTCTTAATTTACAATTGTCTTGGTGAGTTCTTTTAACGCCTGAGCACAACTCTGGCCTCAACTTTAAGTCATACACACAACATACGGGATTTTTAGAATGGTAAATGAGCACTGGATTCAACTGAGTCACTTGTTGAATTAGTCCCTAACAAGAGAGTCAGCCTGTCCTTTGAAATCAAGAACTGATTTCTCTCTAGTTATGAAATTCTTAGATGAAATCTTCTAATGTTTCATCTACATTGAAAATTTGACGTTTAGTATATCCACCTTCATCAATTATTTAGATCTTCTGGATAACTTGCTGCAGCTTCTCCATCAGCACTTGTTTCCTCATCTTGCACTTTTATATTATGGAGATAGCTTCTTTCCTTAAACCTCGTGAACCAACCTCTGCTAGTTTCCAGCTTTTCTTCTGCAGCTTCCTCACCTTTCTCGGCATTCTGAGAGTTAAGGTGTTGCTCTGGACTAGATTTTGGCTTAAGGAAGAGTTAGGGCCTTGCTGTAGGTTAGGCTTTGGTTTGAAGGAATGTTGTGGCTAGTTTAATCTTCTATCCAGACCACCACAACTTTCTCCCTATCAGCAAGAAGGCTGTTTTGCTTTCTTACCATCCATGGCTTCACTGGAGTAGCACTTTTAATTTCCTTCAAGAGCTCTTCCTTTGTATTCACAACTTGGTCAAGAGGCTTCACTTTCAGCCCATCTCAGTTTTCAACATGACTTCCTCACTAAGCTTAATCATTTCTAGTCTTTGTTATAATATGAGATACGAGACTCTTCATTGTAGGGTTATTAATTTGCCTAATTTCAATATTGCTGTGTCTCAGGGAATAGAGAAGCCCAAGGAGAGAGAAATTGGGAAATGACCAATTGGTAGAGCAGTCAGAACACATACAACATTTGTCAGTTAAGTTCACTGTCTTCCTTGGATGCTGTTCATGGCACCCCAAAACAATTATAGTGGTAACATTAAAGATCACTGATCACAGATCAGCACAATATATAACAACGTTTGAAATATTGTAAGAATTACCAAAATGTGACACAGACATGAAGTGCGGACATGCTGTTGGAAAAATGGTGTCGACAGACTTACTTGAAGCAAGGCTACCACAAACCTTCAATTTGTAAAAAATTCAGTATCTGCAGAGTGCAATAAAACAAGGTTTGCTTGTACTCAAGAGTGGCATGTCATTAAAGTCTGTCTTCCATAGATAGTAAGGTTTTCCTTCAAAGTCAAATAAGACATCAAGCATTCAGATACTTAAGATTCCTTCTATATCATCATGCTGAACAAATTTTACACTTGAGATTTTAAAATTTGCACCCATGCAGTCCACAAAAGCGTCACCTTTACCATTCTTTTCTATCACAGTATCATTGGTAGACTATAGCCCAAGGAAGAGAGCAAAAACAAGATGGGTGAGGGGAAATGTCTAAACACAAAAATGCTAGAACAGATTTCTATAGCATAAATGACTCCAAATAATCAAGAGATCAGTCAACCCAATTGCATTTAAATAAAATCTATTTATCTTCTCACATATCCTGTTTAATTTAAACCAGTGTATCCAATTTTTAACAATAACAACTTCCTAATTGGTTCCCATATCATGAAGACTAGCCTATCAATCATCTCAGACCAGCCCAGCACTGAACTCACTGACAAGCTGCATAAAAAATAAATAAGACTGGGCATGGTGGCTCACATCTGTAATCTCAGCACTTTGGGAGGCTGAGTCAGGAGGATTGCTTGAGTCCAGGGGTTCAAGACCAGTCTATAAAACATAGCAAGACTTTGTCTCTGCACAAAAAATTTAAAAATTAGCAGGGTGTGGTAGTGCATCCCTACAGTCCGGGCTACTCAGGAGGCTGAGGCAGGAGAATTGCTTGAGCTCTGGAAGTTAAGGCTGCAGTGAGCTATGATCTTGCTACTGCGCTCTAGCCTTGACAGAGTAAGACCTCAACTCAATAACAAACAAACAATCCAAAGAACTTAAAGCATTGAGCCCTTTTAAGTTTTTTTAACACTAATTTTCTATAATTCTAATATAAATTGCATTTGAGTAAACTTAAAGAGTTGTCAACATTATCTAATTTTAATATTCTTCTAAACAGATTGACTTAAAATCTCATAAACTGACTTAAAATAGTTTTTGCTACTGGAAAAAAGAGTGTACCTTGTTAGTCAATAAAAAACATTGAAGCCTGGGCCTAGCAGCATGGCTGAGGTGAGAGGACTACCTGAGCCCAGGAGTTCGAGACCAGCCTGGACATGGCGAGACCTCATCTTTACAATAAATATAAACAAACAAACAAAAAACCCCACCTCAATCTCTATAAATCTTCAACCAATAATGCAGGCCAAGCTGAGTGGGCTTACAAAAATTTGGAGTTATCAAAAAACTAAAGAACTTGTTTGACTTTTATGGTAAAACAGAACCACATAGACAAAGCTATATATAAGAAATAACTCTCATTGTCTAAAGATGAGTCTTTGTTTAAGTAAGTGAAAGCAGTAACTTCATTAAACAAGCAAAGTTAGTGAATTTATCTATACTTAAAGAGTATAGGGGGAGTGGAGAATGCAAGAGGACTCCATGTACCAGAATGCTACCAGGGGTGGACTCTGGATGCCTGAATTATGATGAGTAATTTTGTTTCTAATTCTTTGTATGTCTGCCTGTACTTTGCATATTTTCTACAATAACCATCTTTTTATCATCAGAAAAATTAAGACATAAAAAGAATTGCATATTAAGGAAAAAACTAAGATTTTTACACAAATGATGTATTACTTCCAATTTAAAACAAAAAATATCACCTAAGTGAATGGATTTTCTAAGCAAAAAAGAAAATCACTTCTGTAAGTACTGTTACTACTCTGTACATAGTAAGTACTCAATATAAATCTCTTTTTATAAGCGTTAGATAGATCACTATCAGATAAGCAGTTAATATTACTCATGAACAAGTACTCCATATATTCATACTAGAGATACATCTGATTTGCCAATTCTCAGAAATAGCCTCTGTTAGTAAATTTACAGTAATTTTTGCACTTAACTATCAAAATCATATTTAGTTATTTATGACATTTTGGCAATTACAGTATAATTTCCTCACCAATCTAGGTAGAACCCTTATCTACCACACAAAATATAATATCAAAGTTATTTTCACTATGTCAAAAATTAAAATGTTTTTATTGCAGTAATTTATCCTGCAGGTGTGTTATTTACACACACACATCTATTATAAATCAAATACTGGAAGGAAAAAAGAATAAAAATTATACACATAAAACAAAAAAGGGGGTAAGCTGATATATTAGTGAACAGCACGAAATTAAACTCCCAGTCAGCCTTCCATTAAGAAGTTTTGACAAGAAAAAGATAAAGAACATAGCTTAAGTGGTTTGTGAACATCTGCACAAGTCCCAAAATGCTATATGATTTTTTGCATTACAAGCTTTACTGCTAACTCGAAGCTACTGTGGTAAATAGTTGAACAGGTGCACCTAAATTTGATATGCCATGGAAATATACAAGGCCAAGATGAATAATTATAAAGTAGCCTAAGTTTAGGAATCACTCTAAATGAACAATAAGATTATAACCACTAAAAAGTTGTGTTTAACAGAATCTTTCAACATTAATGTTTTCAAAAATATACTTTGGTCAAGTGGTAAAATGTAGTGACATTCAATAAGCTTTTAGTGAAGTAAGGTAACTTTTTGGCAACAATTTAAATGCCCTTCACTCTACCTTTCACAAAAAATAAGCTGAATTTTAAACAAAAAGAAACCATGCACTAGCCACAACATCTATAACAGTAATCAACAAATTTTTTAAACACTACAATTTTAAAAAACATTGCTAAGAATATTTTTATTAATTGTAGAAATTAGCCAGGTGTGTTGTTGTTCTCCTATAGTCCCAGCTATTCTAGTGGCTGAGGTGAGAGTATCACTTGAGCCCAGTATTTCCAGCAGTGAGATATGATTGCACCACTGCCCTCCAGCCTGGGTGTCAAGAGTGAGACCTTGTCTCTAAAAATTAATTTAAAATTAAAAAACAATTGTATAAATTGCAGAAATTAGATTTCCTTTCCATAAACCACTTACAATCTGGAAAATATGCTTCTTCCTAATGATCTTTATTTTCTATATGGGCCTGTGAACATCTTCCCAACATATATACTGCTAGAAAGAACCACAATTCAAGTTACTCAAACACTGGGTCAACCCCTTTTAAGCTTTGAATACCTTTAATGTTTCAAGGCAACTAATTAGAAATAAAATGAGTTGAAACCACATTCTTGGAGCTTCAGTAAGATCAGTGATTTACCATTTACTAAACATATCATGCATGAGAGTTTGGTTGTGCGATTTTCCATACTCACTTTCCAGCTTAATGGAATCAGCTATGGAGAATGTGTGATGCATCTCATAATGGCCAGGACAAACAATAACAATGTCACCTTCATAGCAGACATTTATAGCAGACAATGGATTACTATGAAATTAGAAAACCACAACATATTTGCAAATATACACCTTCCCTGCCAAAAGCAACTTGAGTATTACTTCAGGCATCTTCATGTCTCACTCTGAAAATGGAGTCCAAATTGCATATTGAAGTATCTCCTTTGATATAGTACTGAGCCCAGTGCATTCTTGGCAAATGACTTCTGCTGATGAAAGGCAGGGCTCTCACTATGCACCGATTCACAGAAAACCAACTCCAGGATGTTCCTGTAAACACTTTGTAGAATTCATAAAAACCTGGGATGAATAAAAACCACTTGGAGCAAGAAACTCTCCTTTTACCTGAATTTCTGTTTCTTCCTAACAAGCCTGTCTGTGAGCAGAGACTGTAGTAGACAGTCATCATGGTGGAGGAGATCACATGGGTAACCTTCTGACCACTTGGACAGATGCCCTTTGCTTGGATATTAGAATTCTTCTGATAACCAAACACATACCTTTTAGAAGCCAAACAGACTTATCAGTTCTCAGTAAGACAGCTAATAAGAAAAGATGTCAATTAGCAAAGAATAACAAAGACACATACCTCAACAAAGGATTCTCAATGAGTTTTAGCTTTAGTTTCAACTGTTCAATCTCCAAATATTATCCCTTCCACCATGGAGATTTTTTCCTGCTCAGTTCGAATTACAATTTGACAAACTGCTTCTCAGATTTAAAAATTTCCTGTAACACTCCTCACATGAATACAGCAGATTGTGGTAGTCAACAACAAGTCCTGTAGGAACTCAGTCTTTAAGAATATCATAATGCCTGAAAGTTTAAAGGAAATTGAAATCCATTATTTTTCAGGCACATTTTCCCATAAATATAGCCCATGTAATTCTCAAAGACCCAGTAAGAAAAGTGTTATAGAGTGTATAACTCTGCTACATGTTAAGTCTTTCTGAATAGCACTCTATTGTAAGTGGAAACTGTTGACAGTTTAAAGTATCACATCATTAGATCACTAATTTTTCTTGAGAATTTGGTTATTTTTCTTAGATTCAAGCATTTGTGCTTTAGAAACACAAAGTTTATGTTGCATAATTTATAATCATTATTTAATAAGAAATTATTTTATTTTCATATATTAGATTCAAAATCTTAATAAGAAGTGGGTGACGGGATAATTTGGGACTAGAAATAGGGAGGGAAGTATCTCAAATTGTTTCACAATGTTTAAGATTATCATTTTTCTCAGGGATCTGAATGTGATTAAACATTTTTTAAAGGATTACCATGTTTATAGGATCAAACATTTTAAATGATTCAAATAATCTAGTACTTCCTCGCATTTAAAGCACTATGGGCCAGGTGCAGTGACTCAAGTCTATAATCCTAGCACTTTGGAAGGCCAAGGTGGGAGGAGTGTAGCCTGAGCAACATAGTGAGATCTTGTCCCCACAAAAACGTAAAAGTAACCTGGGCATAGTGGCGCATGCACCTACAGTCTTAGCTACTTGGGAGGTTAATGCAGAAAGATTGCCAGAGTCCAGTAGGCCAGGCCTGCGGTGAGTCATGATCATGTCACTGTACTCCAGCCTGGGCAAGAGAGTGAGATCCCAACTTAAAAAAAAGGAACTATGGCACAAAATTATGCTGACTATTCCTCAGAAAGATATTAGAAAACTTCAAAAAATCAACCTTTGAGATTCTGAGCAGAAAAAATAAAACTGTCATTAATAAACTTAAGAGTGACTAAAACAAAAGAACATTGTACTGGACAACCTTACTGGTGCTTAAAATGCATTCATTTCTATACTTTCTCAAATATAAAAAGGAACATAAAGTATGTTTAGATACAATAAAATAATTTATGAATGTACAATCAAGTTAATGGGTATAAATTAAAGGACTTGAAAATACAGTGCGGTATTATTGTCATTACCTAAAGTTTTAAAATAATTGCTTTAATTCTCAGTTAAAAATATATTGACTCATTATGCCTTAGGTCAGAACTTCTCAATCCTGGTTAAATATTAGGATCACCTAAGAAGCTTTTAAAAATACAGATGCTCATAAATAAAGGAAAAAAAAATCACTGGTTTTAGCGCCCCATCTAGTGGAAAGATAAATGCCACACTCAATAAGGTCAGTATAGAACAACTGCTTGTATTTGGGTTGCAAAGTTAACTTTGGTATTTTTGTATACAATGGTTTTTACCTGCCAAAATATGATATATTAGGAGAATGTATATTTTGGAAATTTTCATTCACCGCCAACATTAACTATTTCGTATTTTCATCTATTTGTCAAACAAAGTTAAGACCAGAGGTGACAAAATATCCCGATAAGTCTGTTAGTTTAGTATGTGTTACTATAGGAACTTAGAGTAAAGCAATACATCTTTATTTATGTATTGTATATGCACACACATACACACATATACACGTATATGTGTATATACATATATACATACACACACATAAATATATATCTCACACAGGTAAAATAAACTATGAATAACTATTTTTCCAACAAGGACAAGGTCAGTAATATTTACAATCTCAATTGAGGTTCAACACATCTGACAAAATAATCATACTCATCTTCCTTTTCTTCATCCCAACTCCTCCAAATGTTTTGGCTGAAAAAATCTGAAAAGGTACTTAGTATCATTCAAATTAAATCACTGGCTCAAAATGTTAAAATTTTGGAGGGGTGAGAGCTAAAGAATAAACCAAAACAATTCTCATATCTTAGAGAATATTGTGTATTTGCTATGGTTGATAGTCATGAGTCACACAAGAGATCTTTTCTGTATTAGCTAGAAAAGCATTCCACAGCAATGCTTTTGTTAGGATTGTCTTTTTATCAGAAGAACTATTTACTGACCACCAGTAACTGGATACATGGTTGTGCCATTTGTCGAAATAGGAAAGATTGAGAAACATGTTTGGAATTGAAAACAAAGGGTTCTATTTTCACTGTATTCATGTTGAGATGCCTATTCGACCTCCAAGTGAATGATGTCAAGTATGCAAATGAATATACAAGCCTAGAGCTCAAAAAGTCAGGGCTAGAGATATAAATCTGGGAGTTGTCAGCATATTGGTGGTATTAAAGCACTAGATGAGATCATCTAGGGACATAACATAAAGCAGTAGTTCTCAACTCTGGCTGAATATTAGAGTCCTCTGGAACATTTTAAAAAATTGATTCCCATGCCGGGCTCAGTGGCTCAGCCTGTAATCCCAGCACTTTGGGAGGCTGACACGAGTGGATTGCCTGAGCCCGTGGGTTTGAGACCCACCTGGGCAACTTGGCAAGACCTTGTCTCTACAATAAATCAAAAATTAGCCGGGCGTTGTAGCACGTGGCTGTAGTTCCAGCTATTGGAAGGCTGAAGCGGAAGGATCGCTGGAGCCCAGAAAGCCAAGGCTGCGGTGATCAGGAGAGTGCCACTGCACTCCAGTTTGGGTGACAGAGTGAGACTCCAACTCAAAAAATAAAAAAAAAAAATAATAAAAATAATAAAAAATAAAAAAATTGATTCCCTATCCCAGACCAATAAATTAGAATCTTGGGAGGAGGAGGATTCATATATCGTTAAAGCATCCCAAGTGATTTAACAAATTTTTATTCTGGGGAATTCTAAACATATACAAGAAGAGAGAGAACAGTATCATGAATGCCATGTATTCATAGATAATTACCAACTCATAGACAACCTTATTTCATCTATATCTCACCCACTGTACTCTGTTCTTCTCTCCCCACCATCCTGATGTTGGATTATTTTGAAACAAATCTCACATATCAAATCATTCACAAAGTGTTAGCATGTATCTCTAAAATAGATCTTTATACAAAAAAAAAAAAAAAATCCTTAATATCATCAAATTTCCAGTCAGTGTTCAAATATCCCTGCTGTTTTACAGCTGAGTTGTTCAAAGCAGGATCCAAATGAGGGTCAGCTGCTATATTTGATATGTCTCTCAAATCTCTCTTATTCTATGCAGTATATTCTATATATTAATAAACTATTAAGTTTATTTAATAGTTTTGCACACTCTGAATTTTATTGATTACAACCCCAGGGTTAATTTAATAACATTTTCTTCTCTTTCCTTAATTTCTAGTAAACTGATGGTAAGATCTAGAGGCTTGTTGAGCTTTAGAAAAGATTTTTTTTGGCAAGAATACTTCATGTGAGGTATAACATATTTGCTCCAACAGTAAGCACATACGGCAGATCTTTGAATGCAGTCATTTTATTTTTCTTTCATTATATGAGGGGAAAAAAATCAACTTCTGGCTGGAGCCACTCTATGTGGAGATGGCACATTTTTCCCATGTCCGCATGGGTTTTCTCCAAGTACCCCAGTTTCCTCCCACATCCCAAAGATGTGAAAATTAGATGAATTGTCATGTCTAAATTGCCCATCTGAGTCTGTGTGGGTGTGAGTATGAGCTAACCCTGTGAAGAAATGGCCTCCTGTCCCGGCTTGGTTCCTGCTTTGCACTGAGCTGCTGGGATCGACTTTGGTCACAGGTGACCCTCAGCTGGTATAAGCAGGTTGGGAAATGCACGAATGAATACAAATTATTGTATACAGTAATCAAATGCACAATAAACAAATGATGCAATATGAAACTGTTCAGTCTGTCTGCCAAATTTGTGATTGCTCGGTTTTGAACTGCATGGTGATAGGAGGTACTTCTCACAATTTTCACTTTGCAAACATTTATTCCTTGACTTAACCTATCACCACTACAACTGCTGTCACTCACTAATTCACCAAAATGTAGGTAGATAGTTGTCTTGTTTATATTAATCTTTATTAAACATATGTAGAGGTAAAGCACA
Source organism: Carlito syrichta (assembly GCF_000164805.1). Taxonomy (NCBI): domain Eukaryota; kingdom Metazoa; phylum Chordata; class Mammalia; order Primates; family Tarsiidae; genus Carlito; species Carlito syrichta. Next base: position 21,668 of record NW_007232671.1, on the reverse strand, counting down.
GTGGCCCACTCCTCTAATCTCATCACTTTGGAGGGCCAACACGAGACAATCACTTGAGGCCAAGACTTTGAGACCAGTCTGGGCAACACAGTGAGTTCCTATCTCTACCAAAAAAAAAAAAGTATGTATAGCTCACATTTATTTCAATGTTTATGATTAGAAGTCTTTGGGGTCTTTATTTAGAGTTTGGCAATGTTGTTTTGAACAGAAATGTGCCAAAAGAACTTCAGCTGTTGTTTATATCAAGTAGCCTACAGTAATTTGGTTTTATTATTGTTTCATTTAAAGTCAAAGTTTCCTAGAACCTATAAACAACATTAAGTGAGGACTTATTGTAATGCATGACCATCTCTTTTTGTGAGGTTAAGATTGATCAACAGATTCAGGTGTTGTCAGCCTGATCTACCCACTAAAAAGTTCCCTATCAGTTTTTCACCTAATGGTTGTAGCAGTCATTGATGATCACTGACTAGAACCTTTATTTCATTAGTGGTTACAAAATACTGATATTCTAGCATTCTTTCTTCAGGTATTGGTAGAAATACTTCCATAAAGAAAATACACAGGTGATTCTAATATGCTTCCAAGGTTAATTAGAGAAAGAAGTAGAGATGACCTAAGGCTGACTTCTGAGTGACTCCAACATTGTAAAGTCTGAGCATGAAAGGAAGAGCGGGCCAAGATGATTCAGAAAGCAAGCCAGAGAGACGCCAACTAAACAGTGGTGTCCCGGAAGCCAAGAGGAGATTGTGTTAAGAAAGGACTACAGAAACCACTTTGGCTTTTTAGAATTAATTAATTAATTGACCGATTATTTTCTAAAGATGGAAATGATCAAATACCTAGGATATGGTCAAGAAATCAAGCAAGATCAAGGGCAAGATGAGATCAGGAAAGTATTGACTGGATATAAGAACATGGAAGTCTTTGGTGAACTTAACGCATGGCAATCAAAATTAACTACACATATAAAACACTACTGACAGCCCGATTTTTTAAAAGCATGTAATGGGAATAGGGAGCCTTCTTCTGTGACATACACAAGACAGGCCTGGGTCTTACTTTCAGGGAGCGTACAGTGTAACTAGGGGACTAAATAAACAAGGTAGTAAAAAGTAGGTGGCACCGAATAACCAGCAGGGGCAGTGATCTGTTTTTGCTGGGAGGGCTGGGGAAGTCACCTCTGAGCTGAGCTGGCAAGAATGAAAAGCAGGCTTATGAAGAGCAGGGAAGGAGCAAAGCAGCCCACGGCAGAGACAAGCTCGGCCGTCTCTGCCGTTGGTGAAGACAGGCGGTGCTTCTTCCCAAAACCAAAGGGAGGAAAGGGGCAGTGGGGAGTCGGGGTCGGTGGAGCAGCAAGATACAAAGTGAGTGACAGAGCCCAGGAGACTAGCACATGAGAGGCATCAGAAAGAGCTTGGGTTGTACATGTTCTCTGGCATAAGGAGAAGTCATCAAGTAGAGAAAGGGCACATTTTTCTTCTAAAAGAATGGATGCTTTTAGAGAATTTATGGAGGGAAAAGAGTATTATCATAACCAAATTAAAAAGCCTCAACTTTAAAGATATTAGCATCATGCAAAATTTAAAATTGCACAGGAAAGAGCTGCAACCCACTGTCTCATACATAATCACTGCAGTATGTGATGTCGTTTTGTCATTTTTGTTTCTCTTTTTTTGTAGAGATGGGGTCTTGCTGTGTTGTCCAGGCTGGTCTCAAACTCCTTGCCTCAAGCAATCCTCCCGCTTAGGCTTCCCAAAGTGCTGGGATTACAGACTTGAGCCACCTCACCCAGCCCTGTGATATCATTTTTCTAAAGGAGCTGTACCAGCAACTTGTCTTCATCCTTTCTGGTTTAACATTTTAGCTTAACAGTTTTTTGTGGTCCAGTTAACACACATTGAGAATAATTCACAACTATAATTAGAGTGCAAATTTAATGCAAAAGGCCCAGCCAGTTGAAAAATAAGGTTGTTTTTACTTTTTGCAGTGGGTCACCTTCAAAGAGATTAACCACATACCTACAAATATGCAAGGCAAAAAATGGGATAGTTTTAAAATTCTTCTTTGGCTTGAACTACTTAATGGGCTACAAACAACTAAGAAGATAAAAAATTAATTGCATCAGTTGACTTCATAATTAGGCCTCTTTACTTTGTAAATGATCTCAAATACCTAATTTACATCATAGGTTTATAAACCAGTTCCCCTTGTCAAAGGACATTGCAACTTAAATACTTTAATTCCCCATAGCTCTTCCCTGGTTGCCTTTAAAATTTGCAGAACACTTCCTACACCATGGCAATTAGATGTGAAAAACATGCTATTTCAATCAGCTCATAAACTTTAATTAAAAATAAGCACATTGACTATAACAGTCTGAAGTAAAGTGCTTATAGCTACAGACAAATGTCTTAACAACAGAATTAAATTTACCTCAACCAGCACCTCGAACACATTAGTGTGCCAGACTGCCCGTCATCCAGATGGTTCAAGGATCTTCTCCAAGAATTCAGCTGTGAATTCCCTTACCTCAGAGGCCTTGCAGTCAGCTACAAACAAATTAAACATAATAAGAATTAAGAATGCATAAAATAGAAAGAAGTTAATAAATTCGTTTAAATCTACTTTCTCAGAACTAACAACTGGCAATCTGAGATACTGGAATAAACAATCTACCTGTAAAATGAAAAGATAAAAGCAGCAGCAAAAAAAAAAAGGCCACCTACTCACCTAAAATGTAATCTTGATAGGCTCTGAATCCCTCATAGAACAAAAGTTGATTTGTTTGGAAAATATCTGGGAAGAGTTTTTCTTTCTGGCACACAAAACATTGTAAACTAAAACCTGGCTTATGACAGCTACAATCAATGCATGAATCTTCATCTTGGAACAAACCTAAAAAACAACAAAAATAAGCAAACTCAACTATCCTGGATACTTCTAGTACTTATAGAGTGCTTTTATTTCACATGCTTGCTTAGAAATTCCAAACAATATACAAACAAGATTTTGAGTATAAATGTTCTACATATCTCTACCATTGTCAGAAGAATCTAGTTTTTCAAACTTAAAATACCTCAAAATCAAAGTTTTACTTCAAGACAATAAAAGCTTGTGATCTTTCACCAGTTAGGTTTTTGTTGTTGTTCTGTGAGGTTTTGGGGTAAGCAGAAGCAAAAGATTTTTTTTAATTCAATGTAAACCCTTCCAATTCTCCTTCAAAGGATAGTCATAATTTTTACTATAGTTAGCAAATTATAATAGTCAAATATCTTAGTGATTTTTTTCCAAAACAATTACATAAGGCTACATAAGAAGAGGGAGCTGATTGCCTATACTCCCTCTCAAAGAGAGCCTTGCTTTATTTTCTACGATATTAGCCTGTCATCAATGGTCCCTCAATAAACATGGATGAGAGATTCTTAATAATGCATAAGGTTTACTTCACTAACACTAATAAGTTCCTCCTAATTAATTTCAATAACTGTATCTAAGAAAAAGATCAGAAAATGTAAATCAGCCAGGCTTGGTATAATCCCAGCATTTAGGGAGTAAGTGCCAGTAAACCCAGCACTTAAGAGATGCTGAGACAGGAGGATTGCTTGAGCTCAGGAATTCGAGACCAGCCTAGGCAACATTAACGAGACCTCATTTCCACAAAAAATTAGCCAGGCATGGTGGTGCATACCTACTTAGGAGGCTGAACCTGGAGGAGCTCCTGAGCCCAGGAGTTTGAGGCTGCAATGGGCCATGTTTGTGCCACTGCACTCCACCTGGTGACAGATACCCTAACTCAAAAAAAAAAAAAAAAAAATAGAAGAAGAAAGAAAATGCAAATCACATTAGATTTGGGCTATATGTAATTACCTTTCAAAAGGCATGATTCAGCCAGTGGTCTATCTAACTCCGTGTTTTAGGATGTTTCTTTTAATAAACAAAGAAATTACTAAATAAACAATGCTAAAGATAACATTTAGACTGGAGGACAAGATTCCAAGGTGGTTTTAGGAAAAGTATCTGAGACTGTTATTAGCAGCAATATTTCTTCACTCAGCTCCCTTGATTTTCTCTTTCCTTCTATTTCTTTGCCCCTTCTCATTCAGGGCACCAGAATTACTTGATTCCACAGATGACCCAAGTGTACTCAAGGGTCTACTACTCACAGTGATGCACATGAGCCACAGAGGGCATCAGTGTCTTAATGGCTGTATGACAATTTCTCTGTGCCTCAGTTTCCATACCTATAAAGAGAAGATAAAAATAGTATGCCTACTTCAACTGACAGCGTGAAATAAATTATTTGTTAATCATTTACGAAAGTTGGAATTTCATAGTATGTGTGTCAAAGAACTAATACCTTACATTAGCACCATTCTTTACAGCTACTTTGTTTTTGCTTTGTTTTGCCAGTTTTCTTGAGGTATAACAAATAAATTGTATATGTTTAAAGTGTACAATATGACATTTTGTTATACCTAAACATTATGAAAGGATTAGGACAATAAAGCTAATTTACATTTCCATCACCTCCTACAGTTACTTTTTTTGTGTATGCTAAGAACATATAATTTAATCTCTTAAAAAATTTCTAGTGAACAATACAGCATTGTTAACTATAGTCACCATGTAGTACGTTAGGTCTCCAGAACTTATTCATCCTACATAACTTATTCATCCTACATAACTGAAACTTTGAACCCTTTGACCAACATCTGCTATTTCCCCCACCCCCTGGCAACCACCATGCAACTGTTTCTCTAAGATCTGATTTTTTCTTATTTCACATATAAGTGATATGCAGTATGTGTCTTTCTTTACAGTCACTTTGAAAATATTACTCTTCACTTCCTCTTCACCACATAAAACACTGGCTCTGCCTTCCAGATAGGAGAACTGAAGCCAAGTGACTTTTCCCAATTCGAAAGGTGAGTTACCAGTGGCGTTAAGTCATATGTATGTTTTCTCGCTTGGCCAGGACTGTTTCCACTACACAATACAACTGAAAGTGTAAAATTAAAAACCTGAACCACCTTAAAATGTCAAAGAATAATAATGATGGTAATAATAATGATAAGATTCCATGAAATGGTAGAAGGACTGAGAATTAGGAGACCTGTTTCTATTTCTGGCCTCTGTCCCAAGTCGGTTCCCCTGACTTTAGATAGGTCACCTGTTCTCAAAAGCGTACCAGGCCGAGTTCTCTTCCAGGAAGGGTAAGTGTAACCCACGATCTCGTTTGAGATGCGGATAGAAAAGATGAGCCCTCGCTCGACAGATAAATGCTCCGAGTTCCGCGGAAACCATCCTCAGCGGAAATTCTGGGTCCAGCCCACTCCCTCCAGTCCCGGGGAAGCCGAGGCCCGAGACGGCAGCGGGAGGGAAAGTTGCCTTCCTCCCTCGACCTCTCCCGCCATCGATGTCCCGAGAGTGGACCTCGAGCGGTCCCCGCCGTCCTTGTCTGGGGTCCGGCAGGCCTGCCGCTCAGGCGCCCTCCCGGTGTCCCGACGCCCCAGACCTCCTCCAGGAGGCGGCTCCTCGGGCTCAGCACAACAGGTGCTCACCTTTCTCTGAGGGCTCCTCCCCGGCCGCCCAGCCAGCGCGCTGGGGCGCGGCCGCCTCCGCCGCCAGACTGCCAGCCATCAGCAATCCATCAGCCATTTCGAATTTCCGCGGTCGGCCGCCCCGCACGATGATGCAATGACGCAGGCGCTTCTGATTGGATAGTTGGGTCAACGCTTTTGGACTGCTTAGAGCTCTCCCCCTCCCGCCGCCACCAACTGCACTGACAGCGCCTGGGCGCCATCTACTGGTCAGGAGGACGCTGTTCTCTTTCAAGATCGCTGTCTTTGGCTTACTGGGACCAACGTGGGCAAAGCTGAATTGGGAACCTAATTGGAGATGATTTTCGAAAACTAGCAAGTCATGCCTGGAAATAAGGTATAGTCGGGAAACTCGCCACCAAGAATCAGTCTCTCTCTCTCTCTCTCTCTCTCTCTCTCTCTCGTTTCTCTTGATCTCTCATTTTCTCTCTCATTCGCTCTATTTTCTCTCTCATTTCATCTCTCGTTCTCGCTCTCGTTCTCTCTCACTCATCTTTCTCATTCTCTCTCATTTTCTCTCGCTCATTCTCTTTCATCCTTTCTCATCTCTCTCTCATCTTTCTCATTCTCTCATTCATTCTTTCTCATTCTTTTGTATTCTCTTTCATTCTCTCTCTCCTTATCTCTCATTCTCTCTCTTATTCTCTTTTTTGCATCCTCTCATTTTCTCTTGCTCTCTTTCTCCTCTCATTCTCATTCGCATTATCTCTCATTCTCTCTCTCTCATTCTCTTTTTCTCTTTTATTCTCTCTCTCATTTTCTCTCATTCTCTATTTCTCTCTCTCATTCTCTTTCTGTGTTTCTCTCTGTCATTCTCTGTGTCTCCTTTTCTGTGCACACACGGCATTTTTTAAAAAAAGATATGGGGTACAATTCAGGATTAGGTATACAAATGGTCATCGTACAGGTAAAGTTTGGGCCTCCCTTTTGTCCCCACTTTGGCTGGTTTTGAGATCAGGTACCCTTATTGATGTTGTGTCTCCCCCTTACTCTCCCATACCTCCCCCCACCCCCCGCAGTATCCTGCTGCTGCCAACCCCTTTCTTATAATATTATGGTCAATGTTCAGGGTCCACTTATGAGTGACAATACGTGGTACTCTGTTCTGTGTTTCTGTGATAGATCACTGAGTATAACAGACTTTGAATCCATCCAAGTTGCTGCAAAGTCCATATGTTTGTCCTTATTTATGGCTGCGTAATATTCCATCGTATTTGTACCACATTTTTAATACAGTCCTGTTTCAGTGGGCAGCACCGTTGGTTTCATGTTTTTGCTATCATGAATAGTGCTACAGTAAACATGCATGTGCAGGTATCTTTTTTGTAGAATGTTTGAGTTCCTCCAGGTATATTCCCAGTAGAAGGATTGCTGGGTCATATGGAAGGTAAATGTCTAGTTCTTTTAGAAATCGCCACACTGTTTTCCAAAGAGGTTGAACTAGGTTGCTCTCTCACCAGCAGACACACTGCATATTTTCACAGTATCAAATTAAATTTCAGTAAGAATATTTAATTTGTATTAATAAAATCAATGTTAGTCCAATAATAATGGCTATCATTCGCAGAGTACTATGTGCAAAACACCCTCCTTCATGCTTTACCTGCATTATCTTATTTAATCTTAAAAATCCATTCTGTGAGCCAGGCATGGTGGCTCACACCTATAACCCTAGCACTTTGGGAGGCCGAGGTGAGAAAATTGCCTGAGCTCAGGAGTTTGAGACCAGCCCAGGCAACTTGGCAAAGCCTGGTCTCTACAATAAATCAAAAAATTAGCCAGGTGTGGTGGCACACACCTGCAGTTCCAGCTTCTTGGAAGGCTGAGGCAGAAGGATCACTTGAGCCCAGCGGGTCAAGGCCATGGTAGCCAGGAGCATGCCACTACACTCCAGCCTGGACAACAGAGTGAGACTCTGACTCACTCTCTAGATAGATAGATAGATAGATAGATAGATAGATAGATAGATAGATAGATAGATAGATAGATTCTATGAGACAGGAACTATTATTATACTCATTTTACAGATGAGGAAATGGAGTCATCAAGAAGTTAAGTAGCTTCTGCAATCTAACCCAGTAGAGCCACAATTTGAAACCAGCCAGACTACAGAAGAAACCCTTTAATGTCTCTGTCAGGCCATCACTGCCAGGCTGATGAGATTAGTCCAAGATAACACAGTTACCAGGACACCAGGTGGGATGAATCCACATCAGACCAAGAGCCTGGTCATGGCAGTCAGCTTGCGCAGCCTTATCACAAGGAATTGTTTCCACTTACCGCCTTGAAGGAAGACCTTGGGCTAAGGTCCCTCAGAGCCCTTACAAATGAAACAAAATGGAGCCAGGAGAGGTGACTGTGGAAACCTGCACTTAATTTAGCTAACTTTTCTAGGAAAGATTTCTTTGACTCTTATTTGCAGAGTCTAACCTAACATTTATTTGTTCACTGAACAAATATTTATTGAGCACCATGAAGTGAAAACACAGAAAATAAGTGAAAACAGGCCTTGAGAACTAAGCTAGTTTCTCATAACTCCCCTCTTTAACCTCCCACCCACAGACCCCGCCAGTGGCAGCATTTCTCCTCACTCATTTCCATCATTGCTCTCTTCCCATTCGGTTACCAAATATTTTATCAACCATTAAGATATCACCTAAACAAGTGCTTCTGGAAGAGTCTTGGAAAGGAACAGGAGGTAGTAGGGCCAGAGACAAAATACCTATGTTGTCGCAAACCCCATTAAGGAAAAACTATTCGTTAAACTGAATACATTTTCTATACACAACCCTTCTCATTTCCAAACCTATGTCCACATGTATTCACTACTTGCTCAGATTATAGCAAAAGTTCTTAGCGTTTTCTCTAAGTGGAAATCTTTTAAGAACACATATTTCTTGGGAGTTTGCTTTCCCTGCCTGCCCTCCATCCTATGGAAAGGGTTTTCTCCTTCCTCCTTTCCAATCCCTCCACCTGTGTCCCATCACAACCTTCTACCTGCTCTAAGGTGGGGCATCACCCACCTTTCCCTTTTTTATAACTTCCCTCTTTCTCACCACTGGGTCCTTCTACTTCATCTACGTGTAGGCTCAAAAATAACTGCTCTCCCAAAAAACTTCCCCAAATCCTTCATAACCTTGAGATACATCCATCACACTCGCTTTCTTGGTAGTTCCCAACTGCTCGGCTGTGCTTCCCCTCTTGCTTTCTTGAAGGCCAGCCTCCTCTGCTGACCACCTACTTCTGTAGTCTTTCCTCCCTTGGCCTCTGAGTCCTCACCCTCTCCAACTTTCTTCTACTTCTCTGACGGTATCTCGATCAGCTGTGGTCTGAAAGTAATAAATGGAAAATTCCAGAAATAAAAGATTTATAAGTCTTCAATTGTGCACCATTCTGAGTAATGTGTACCATTCTTTTGTCTAGCATACCCGTGCTATATACACTGCCTACCTGGTAGTTACTGTCAGGGCCAAGGGCAGCCTTCCCCTTTGCCCTCTGAAGTTTCACTGAAAACCATCAACAAAAGGCAGATTAGCAAGAGAAAATGCATACAAATTTATTAACAGGCATGAGGGGTAAGTCACAGGGTGATTACCCTGCCACTTAATGGAGTTATGTGGTAATATTCCCTTATTTTGGGGGAAAGGGAGGTGGGAAAGTGTGGATGATATTTGGAGGATAGTAAATGATTTTGAAGGGAATTCAGTAGGCTTGAAGAACATACAATGGCCTGGGACAACATTTGTTGGGCTTGCAGTGCCATGGTTTGTGACAGAGTCTGTCCAGGTGTGTTAATAGACTTCACTCTTTCTTCCTGCAAGATGAATTCAGTTATTAGAAACTCAGGGAAGGGACCAGAGTAAATTGTTTTCTTCTTTGGTGGGCTCAGACTTTAGGCAGAAAAAGGAGCTTCAGAAACAATTTCATTCTGTGCTTTGGGGGAGCCAAAGGATTGAGAGATAAGGAGGGGGAGGTCAGAGAGACCTTGAGGCTTCTTCTTCAGTTCAGCGTGACAAAGCACCATATTTTGGGGCATCTGTTTCTAGGCCCCTATACCACTTAATTGCCATCCCAAGTATCAGATAAAATAAAACAAACACCACAGTACACTATATATATGGTTTAGTACTATCTGCAACTTCAGGCATTCACTGAGGGGCTTGATCGTATCCCTCGACAATGAAGGGCGACTACTGTACTCCTTCCTGCTCTAACGTCTCTTGTTGCCTTGCCTTTCAGATTCTGTAAACCTAGGTGATTCCCAAGGGCATTTACTTAAGAGGGTCTAGTGTGGGCTGTGGCAATTGCTGTGTCCATGCAGGAAAGCAGATTGGCTAGTCCATTAGACAAGTAATATACACAGTAGACTGTGCCAGACACTATTCTAGGTTAAAGAAAAACAGAGCAAACAAGACAGACAAGGTCCCTGCCTGCAGAATTCATTAGTCAGGTGGGTATACACAATAAACAAGTAAAAAAATTAACAAGTAAATTTTAATTATTAAAAAAACTAACAAATTAAAATTCAGTGACAGATATGACAGAAAATGATGAGAAAGGGAAAATACAGATTTTTATGCAACAATACCTCACTTCAAACTGTTAGCAACTAACTTTGTAAAAATTTAAACATTATGCAAGCCAAGGAAACTTTATTTCCCAGGCCAGAATGCCCCATAGCCCACCAGATTGCAACTTCTTTTTTAAGTTCCAACTACTCAAAGTATAGAGACCAGGAACTTGTTAGAAATGCAGGGTCTCTTCCTCTTCCATACCCCACCCCAGACAGGTTATATTACAATCTGTATTTCTATAAGATCTCCAGTCCCCAAGTGACATCATTCACATTTAATGTGAAGGCTTTCAGAACTGGACTCTCTCCTGAAGCCACTTTGATTTTCACATTTCTGCTAGAAAACTTGACCTGGGATTCTTGCCTGTGACTGGTGTTCACTTATGCTGCAAAGCCAGACCTCAGTTCAGCCCATCTTCCAGCTCAAAGGGCTCTTTTCAAATTCCACCCTCTCTGCCACAGCCTATATGGTACCACCATCTTACACTCGGGCTGCTGGGCCAGCATCTTGGAAGTCACCCTGCTGAGAAGCCTCCACTATCCTATCCCTACCTCTAGAATTATCTGTACCCCTCTTGCTGCTACCACAAGAGTCTCAAGCTTAAATGCCCAGAAAGGCCTGACAAGTGACACAAAGCAGAAAAGGGGGCACTGTTGTATGTTTGTTGGGAAGCGGCTGGGAGACATTTGAGTTCAAACTAACCAGAGTGGCGACTCCTCAAAGAACAAGTATCTAGTATGTATAAAAAACTCACAAAACTCTATAGTAAAAAAAAAAATCAATTAGAAAATGGACAAAAAACCCCAAGAACTCAAAACCAAAAACAAACAGCAATAACAACAACAAATGACCACAGGGGCTCATGCCTATAATCCCAGCACTTTGAGAAGCAAAGGCAAGAAACTCATCTGAGTTCAGGAGTTCAAGACCAGCCTGGGCAATATAGCAAGGCCTTGTGTCTGCAAAAAATTTTAAAAATTAGCCGGATGTGGTGGCACACACCTGCAGTCCCAGCAATTTGGGTGACTGAGGCAAAAGGATAGCCTGAGCTCATGAGATTGAGGCTGAAGTGAGCTATGATCACACCAGTATACTCTCCAGCCTTGGTGAGAATGAGACCCTTACTCAAAAAAAAAAATAAGATAAAATATAATAGGCAAAAAACATGGAGAGAGATTTCACTGAAGAAGATATAAGGATGGCAAATAAGCACATAAAAAATGTTCAACATCATTTAACCACCAAGAAAATAACGATTAAAACCACAGTGAGGTATCATTACATACCTATCAGAATGGCTAGAATCAAAATAAAAATGTTAGCCAGCAAAAAATAAAAAAAAAAAGTATCCAGGAATGGTGGTGCATGCCTACAGTTCCAGATAGAAGGTTGAGGTGAAAGGATCACCTGAGCCCACAAGATTGAGGCTCCAGCCTGGGTAACAGAGTGAGACTCAGACTAAAGAAAAAAAGAAAGGAAAGAAAACTGACAAGGATATGCAGAAACTGGACCACTCAAGCATTGCTGGTGGAAATGTAAAATGGTCCAACTATTATTCTGGAAAATGGTTTAGCACTTTCTGTAAAAAATAAAACATGCAAACTACTGTATGACACACAGCCATACTCCTGGGCATTTATCCCTGAGAAATGAAAATTATGCTCACGTAATTATATATACACTAATGTTTATAATAGTTCAAAACAGGAAACAACCCAGATGTTCTTCAATGGGTGAGTAGTTAAACAAACTGTGATGCCTCCATACCATGTGGTTTAGTCAGTTCTTACAGAGAGAGAGAGAGAGAGAGAGAGAGAGAGAGAGAGAGAGAGAGAGAGAGAATTTTAAGGAATTTGATCATGTAATTAATAGATTAATTATATTAATAAATGGTACAGAAGTATATTCACTATACATATATGTAGAGAGAGAGAGAAAGAGAGAAAGAATTTTAAGGAATACACTCATTCAATTGTGGGGTCTGGGAAGTCCAAAATTTGTAGGACAAATGAGCAGGTTGGAAATTCGGGTAAGAGTTGATGCTGCATTCTTGAGGTAAAATGTTTTCTTTTCTGGGAATGCTCAATTTTTCCTCCTTTTAAAAAAAAAATTATTTTAAAGATGTAGGATACAATTCAGGAGTTAGGTATACAAATGGTCATTATACAGGCAAAGTTTGACCTCGCTTTGGTTCCCACATTACCTGGTTTGAGATCAGGTACGCTTATTGATGAAATGTGCCCCCGGTTCCCTTCCTTGGCAGTTTCCCATTACTGTCAATCTCTTTCTTATAGTATTATGATAATTGTTCAGGGTCCATTAAGTTACCAGCATCATTCTCCTCAGACCTGGAAACAACAATACAGAAATTCATATGGAATCATAAGTGACCGAGAAGAGCCAAAACAATCCCAACAAAAGAAAGAAAGTAGGAGATATCACACTTCTAGACTTTACACTTTATTATAAGGCTACAATAATCAAAACAGTCTGGTATTGATACAAGAACAGGCATATAGACCAATGGACCAGGATAGAGATTCCAGAAGCAAAACCTCAATTTCTCAACCAACTCATCTTTGACAAAGCCTCCACTAACAACCACTGGGAACAGAAGAACCTATCCAGTATATAATTCTGGGAAGACTGGCTGACCAATTTTTGCTCTTAAGGACTTCAACTTATTGCAGACAGAACAGAACTTATTCAAAAAAGGAGAATTGCCATAGGCTAAAGCAGTAGTTCCCAACCTTTTGTGCACCAGGGACTGGTTTTATGGAAGAAAATTTTTCCATGGACTGGAGAGGGTTGGTTTTGGGATGATTCAAACACATAACATTTATTGTGCACTGTATTTATATTATTATTACATTGTAATATATAATGAAATAATTATACAACTCACTATTAAAAAGATACAGATAGAAGTGGTAAATAAAATAATGGGTGGGCCATGCATAGACTAAAATAAGTGTCAGATTCTGACTTAAAGCTGACCACCAGATGTAGCCATACAATTGAAGTACATCAACTCACCTGCCACTCACTGATAGACTTTTGATAAGAGTCTGCAAGCAATTGAGTAATTATGGTTTCTATGCAGTCAAATCTAATGTTAGTCTATTTGCAGCTGCTCCCCAGCACTAGCATCACTGCCTCAGCTCCACCTCAGATCATCAGGTATTAGATTCTCATAAGGAGTGTGCACCCTGTATCCTTTGCATGCACAGTTTACCATAGGGTTCACACTCCTATGAGAATCTAATCCCACTGTCCATCTGACAAAAGGTGGAACTCAGGTGGCAATGTGAGTGTTAGGGAGCAGCTGTAAATACAGATGAAGCGTCATCCGCTCAACCACCCTTCATCTCCTGCTGTGTGACCTGGTTCCTATCAGGCCATAGACAGGTACTGATTTGTGGCCTGGGGTTAGGGACCCCTGGGCTAAAGGATTGAATAAGACTTCTCAGAGAAGGCGACATTGAGGGAAAAGATCGAGTGAGTTGGGATAGGGACATTTTCTAGGCCAAGGGAGCAACAAGTTCAATTTTCCCAGCATTCCCACAATTCTGTGAGCCAGGAGGAGGCCTCCTTCCCAGGGCCTCCACAAGGATCACTTTGAGCTCAACCCTCCAGTCAGGATCAGCTCCCTGTCCTTGGCTTCTCACACTCCTCTCAGGTTCTGCAGGTCGCCCCAGTTACTTGGGAGGATGACAGCAGAAGCATTGCTTCATCCTCCTTTAGCTCAGTCCTGAGGAGTCCCACTGTGCTGGCCCCAGCCCTAACATGGACAGTGCAGCTGCATGCACTGGATGCAATCTGATGACCCCAAAGCAGTGCAGACTCTCATGAAATTCTGGTTAATCTGAGGATTAATAGAATGTCAGTTCATTTCTTTAGGTACTAGGAACTGTAAAATAAAGTAATTAAAATATTAATATTTTTCTGTGGTCCCAATTAAAGTGAATGACACACCGAGATCTCAGTAACCTGTTCTGCTGAGCTGAGTTCCCTTCCCTCTGGCACTAGCCCTATATCTTCCATTCAGTATTTATGAACCACTGTACTGCATTTGCAAATCATTATCCATCCTTAGGCACAGGGCAAGCCCACAACCTCCAGGAAGCATTTGTTGCCTGTTCACCCATGAACTTTTTGTAGTCATTAATCCTATCACTAGATTTTATTTGATAAAGGAAGAAAATAGCATGTATATCACAAGCATTGTTGTTGTTGTTGTTGTTGGAGGCAGGGTCTTGCTCTGTCACACAAGTTGGAGTTCAGTGGCATGATCATGGCTCACTGCAGGCTCAAACTCCTGGACTCAGGCCATCCTCCTGTTTAGGTCTCCCAAAGCACTGGGATTACAGGACTGAGTCACTACACCCAGCATCACTGCGGAGGTCCAGCCTCCACAGAGCAGGGCCTGGGGTGCGGGGAGGGAATGAGACAGAAAGACAAGAGACAGCGGGATTGGGAGGTCTCTCTCCTCAATAGGTGAGAGCCCGTTTATTATTTAGCATGCCTCTTATATAGGGCAAAACTAGGGCAGAACTGTACAAGGGACTATTATAAAAACAAGCAGCATCAGCATCTGGGCCGGGCATCTGGGTGTGTGTGTGATCCAGGTGTGATTGACCAGGTCATGTCGCTTTGCCTTATTATAAAGTAACAAATCAAGGTTAGGCGAGATGAGTGAACCACAGCGGAATTATGTTGCTATTAGAAGGTGAGTTGTTTTGTGTTTATCTTTTTGTACCTAGGGCTTTATTGTAGCTAAGACTTTATCTGTACTATGTGTACCAGAATGTGTGTGCATCCAAGACTGTTTTGTGTAGCAGGCTGCATTTCTCACAGTCTGTCCTTGGTTAGGTTGCAGAGTTTCCAAGCGAGACCTTGCCTACGAACTTGGGGTATTCAAGGCCCACTACATTGTATGTAGCAGGCTGTATCCCTCACCTGCCTTTGGCTAGAATGCAGAGCTTCCAGGTGAGACCATTGCCTACAAACCTGGGGTACTCAAGGCCTGCTACAGTGGCAGTGCTTGTCTGCTCCCCACATCACATTTGCTCCAAGATGAGGGAGTATAGGCTTGGTTCCTTGAATACAAGCTAAGAACACAAGGACCTTGTCAGCTTATGCTTTGGTCTCCTTCATCTCCACCTTTCTTTTTTTTTTAAGCACAGTTTATGGACCTCTATTTGGAGACCTTTGATGGCTCGTTCTCCTGCCCGAATGCAGACTGGGAGATATGACAGTAAAATTAAAATTAGCACTCCCAGTGCTATTAAACAATACACTGCAGACCATATGTTATGCGACTATACCAATTGTCTAACCTTACTAAGAATATCATTAGCCAAAGTGCTAGCAGACAATAGAGGTAACTCAGATGTAGAAATATCAACAATATCTTGATGCAATCGTGCAATGTCCAAAGATATGTTATTAGAGGACCAAATTCCTAGTAAATGATTTCTAACCAGATCCCAATGCCATTCAGAATTATTATAAGGCTTAGAGTTAACACAAATCCATTGGAACTCTGCATGACATTGTAACATAACCCGAGTCTTTAGAGCAGCAACCTGGTCTCCAAGAACCAGGACCATCTCCTCCAGTGCATTGAGTTGTGCCTCCAGTTTAATGTCAATGGCTTCTTGGCTGGATAGAGCAGTGGAAATGTTCTTAGCCAAATGGTTTACATACTAAGCGGTGTGAATTTCTTGAGTCAAAGCCATTGCTGAAGTGGTGGCTGTTGCAATCAGTGTAACCAAAGCAGTAATACCGGCAAGTAGAAGTCCAATAAATCTTCACTGGTGATCAAGCAGGGCGGACATTTGAGAAAGTACATGCCAGCCATAGTCCTGATACCATGGCCCAGAAATATATACAGGCATCATAACAAAAGAGGACTGATACAATACCACAACTTGCTGTCCTCCATTATAAGGAGAAACACAGTTAGTAAGATTATAATGAGGACACTTTAAAGAAAAATAGAAGGATTCCATGGTAATAGTCCAGGGCCCTGTTAATAAAACATAAGGGGGGGGGTGTACACAGGCAAATACCTTATGGGAGCCATTGTAAGATGGTTGGTTCGATTTAGACTGGTGGGAGATGAGAATGGGCCCTAAAGCCACCATAAATTTCCAAATACCAAGTTGAGGGTGTTTCGCTGAGGTGGAAAGGACCGTTTCCACCTACCCTCCAGAGGTTTAAGCATGTTGTAATTCAGATGTAGCTTGTGGATCTGGAGTAGCCCAGTCCATGACCCCTTCTCTAGTGTGGGGAATACAATGCCAGGTGGCCACAGAATAATGACACCTATGCCATGGTGGAAACTGATAAAACAAAAATGAAGCTGCCTTGGAACACAGGGGAACTCCATAAAGTGGGGTCTCATTAAAAGATGTAGTACGAGACCGCAGTGGGCCATACAAGGACATGATCCACTCTCTTTTCATCCAAGGCTGGTGTTCCATGTCCTGAGTCATAAACTCATGAGTATATTTAAAAGTAGAGGTAATTGGCACACAGTCTGGAGCTCCCATGGAGAGTAGGCGCCACAAACGTGAAAAAGAAATGGGCGCTTTGATGAACCGCCCTTCATAAGAAAATCCATCAACCCATTGCAGGGTAATAGACTCAGTGGAGGGGTGGCCCAACAAAGAAACATTACTAACATATACCGGGACTGAAGGGTCGTCCCAAACTACAGCTCTAAGAAAAGGAGGATCAGGCACATAAGCCAAATAGGGTGAATTGTGGCCCTAACTATATCTACTTGGCAAGCCATCACAGCGAGCATGGCCAAGAATAGAGTAGATGGATCAGATGTGACCCCACCATTGTTTTGTATCATGTCTTTGACTTTAGTTGTTAGTGCCTCCAGTTGTGTCTAAGAAGGAGGAACAGCTTGACATACTGTACCAGAGTGGGGCCGTGGGGGAGGCACAGTTTTTGGTAGGATAATGCACAGCCTCTGGAATGGAGGGATTAGGCTTTTTGTCCATTTTTTTTGATACTCTGGAGCTGGGGACTGGTATAGAGTCGGATGAATCGTGCCAGGAGTCATCAGGGTCCCTCTGTATTCCTAGGGAAAACACAAGCACTACCTCATCCCCAAATGAGGTCCCTGCCACTGGCCCATTAAAGGATCCTTCCAATGAACTAAAGCCTCTGCTTTAGAAGAAGAATGCCAAAAGCATTCTGCAGCTGATACCCCTTCATTATCCAGATTAAGAAAATTAAGAATAAATAGTGCATGTGCCTAAATAGTGTATGTGGGGAGGAATGTGTATATTCTCCCTTTTTTAATTTTAATAATTGGGTTTTGAGTGTTCTATTGGCACGCTCCAATATGCCTTGCCCCGGTGAATTATAGGGGATTCTGATAGTATGAGAAATTTGAAAAGTGGAGCAAAATTGGGCAAAAGGTTTGCTAACATAAGCAGGACCATTGTCAATCTTAATAGATTTGGGAATGCCCATGACAGCAAAGGTTGCAAAGCAATGAGCTATAACATATCAAGCTGCTTCTCTTGATTGGGCTGATGCAAAAATAAAACCAGAGCACGTGTCCACTGTAACGTGAACATAAGCCAACTTTCCAAAAGAAGGGATGTGTGTGACATCCATTTTCTATAAGTGTCCTGGCAGCAAACTTTGGGGATTCATGCCCTCAGTAGGAGGAGAGTGAAACTGAGGACAAATAGGACAGTTTTTTTACTATTTGTTGAGCCATTTCTCTAGACAATGAAAATTGGTGGCATAAACTTTGGGCATTCTGATGATGAAGGGCATGGGAAGCGGCAGCTGCAGAAGCAGGAGACAAGGGAAAGGCAAAAAATCGCGTAGCCTCATCAGCAAGGGCATTACCTTCAGATAACGGACCAGGAAGGGCAGAATGAGTACGAATATGAGCAACATAAAAGGGCTCCATATGAGCGCAGATATAAGATTGAATGGTATGTAAAAGAGTAATTTTGTCAGTGGGGGAGGAGGAAGAGACAGTATGAAGAGTAGCAGTTTCCAAATGATGCAGCACACCTACAGCGTAATGACTGTCAGTGTAAAGATTATAGCGACTCTTAAGGAGATTAGCAAAAACCTGACAAACTACAAACAGCTCTACTCATTGAGCAGAATCACAATTTGTCTGAAAACGAGAAACACCACCATTAATGACAGTGACTGCTGTCCCAGAAGAGGAGCCATCTGTAAAAACCAAATCAACCTTCTGCAGAGGTTGAGTACTAGTAACCTGAGGGAAGATAAAAGAATGATTTTTTGCAAAAGTAAGAAGTCGAGAAGGAGGATAATGGGAATCTACTTGTCCAGCAAAGTGGGCTACAGCCATCTGCCATGCAGGACATGTTTTTCGGAGCCAAGTCATCTGAGGAGCAGTGTAAGGAATTACAATTAAAGCAGGCTTATGGCCAAAAAGTTCCCTGGCTCATCACCAGCCCATGACAATGAGGAGAGCAACAGATTTATAATATGGGGTTTATAATATGGTGCATCATCGTGAGGATGGTAAGTGTAACTATTCCACCAGCCCCGTTGCCAAAATACACCTGTTGGCAAGTAGGGTGTGGACAATATGAGAAGTGACCAAGGATCAGTAAAAGAAATGCAAAAAATCTGTTGTTGTGCAATAACCTCCTGGACTAGCTGTAACGCAGCTAGAGCTTTTGGGGTGAGATATCTTGGAGATCGAGGGTCAGAATCTCCTTTAAATATATGAAAAAGTGGCATTCGTTGAGCAGTAGAAATACCCAAGGAGGGACGTAACCAATTGATGTCCCCCAACAACTTTTGAAAATCATTAAGGGTTAATAAAGAATCCAAACGAAATTGTAGCTTTTGTAAGTGTGCATTGCATCCCTCTATTAGTCTACCAAGATATTCATATGGGGCTACAGTCTGGACCTTTTTTGAAGGTATAATAAGTCCAGATTGTTGAAGGGCAGTTTGTAGGTTTAAAAACACAACCTGAAGTTGTTTGGGATTGGGATGAGCAACAAGGATGTCATTCATGTAATGAATGATGTAGGCATAGGAAAACATGATCAGACAAGCCTGAGAGCCTTGGCCACAAAAGTCTGACATAATTTGGGACTATTGGCCATGACTTGGGGTAAAACCTTCCATTGAAAGCTCTGAGCTAGTTGTTGAAAATTAATAGCAGGCAAAGAGAAAGCAAAACGTTTATGGTCTTGAGGGAAAAGTGAAATAGTGAAAAAACAATGCTTTAAGTCTATAACAAACAAGTGATAGTCAGCAGGAATGGCCACTGGCGACAGCAGGCCAGGTTGCAAAGGCCCCATAATTTCCATGGAGTGATTTACTGCCCATAAGTCTTGTAGTAAACGCCACTTCCCGGATTTTTTCTTAATTACAAAGATAGGAGTTTTCCAAGGACTGTTGGAATGCTCAATGTGTCTGACTTGAAGCTGCTCCTGAACAAGCGCTGTTGACACTGGAAGATTTTCTTCAGAGAGTGGCCACTGCTCCACCTGTACCGGATGATTAGATAATCAAGTAACGGGATCAGCAGTTTTCTGATGGGACTCAGAAGAAGCAGTGGCCATCAGTGAAAAGCCTCAGGGCGACCTAAACCAAACCTCTCATTTTTTATGGAGGGAGTTAAGGGGTACTGCATTCCTTGATTAGACCTTCCCAATCCTTGGTTTGGTAAAAATCCTTGATCAAACATTTGAGAAATGACCAGATGGCTGGGGCTGTAAAGTAACACCCCCATAGCTTGGAGGACATCTCATCCCCAGAGATTGAGCAGTTGAAAGGGAAGTACATAAGGCTGAAAGACTCCTTCATGACCTTCCTCATCTGTCCACCTAAGTAATTGGCTACTCTGTAATGGAGATTTGAACTGTCCAATACCTTGCAAAGATGTCATAGCCTCCTGAAGAGGCCAAGAAGTTGGCCAGTGAACCTGACTAATGACAGAGACATTGGCCCCTGTATTTAATAAACCCTAGAAGGTCTTGCCTTCTATATGCAAAGAATACTCAGGCCACTTTTCCCCAATGACCTGCACCCAATAGGCATGATCAGAAGAACCAAAAGCATTAGTCCCTCACTTTTGTGAGGAGACGATACGTCCCATTTTTCTCAATGGGAGTAACACCCGTTGGGCAATTTTCATGCCTGCAGTAAGAGTAATAATCTTCCAAGAAGCATTTCCCATAACTTTAATTTCACCAATGTAGTCAGAATCTATGACTCTGGGGAGAACTTGGAAGCCCTTTAGGGAAAGACTGCTACGTCCCATTAACAGTTCCACCGTGTCATCGGGGTGTGGGCCATACACACCTGTGGGAATAGCTTGTGGACCCATCTCTGGGGTTAATACGAGGTGGGAGGAGGAACTGAGGTCCAGTTCGGCACTCCCTGGGCTGGCGTGGTAGAGATTGTCGACCCATTGGGTGGATGACTTCCCTGAGGAAATGAGCTGGGCTTGGGCTGTGGGGAGTAGATGGACATAGCTCCAATTATTTGAGGGGCCTGGAGCTGGCCCCTCCAGAAGTTTCCTGACAGGGAATTTCCATTTGCATCCATCTTGGAGTGGCATTCATTAACCCAGTGGATTCCTCGCCTGCATCATGGGCACACAGATGTAGGATGGCCCCTTCTGGGCGGGGGTCCTGAATTGGGATTATGAGTGGGGCATGCCCTGCTGAAATGACCCATTTGCCCTAATTGAAGAAAACACCTCGGGTTCCTCCATTGCCAGATTTCATCACATTGAAAATTTTATGGGGAGGAGTACCTTGCAAAGCTGCAGCCACGGCCATCCCCTGCATATAGGCAGGACCAATGTCAGTACACAAGGAAATATAATCTGACAGATCTCCCTTCTTACGATAGGGACGAATGGCTACTTGGCAGGCAGAATTGGCATTTTCATAGGCCAGTTGTTTTACCAAAACCGTTCCTGCTTCTCCAACTACCACCAATTGACCCACAGCTTGCAACAGTCTAGATACAAAATCTTGGTAAAGCTCATCAGGTCCCTGAAGTATTTTGGAAAGCTGCTTTGTCTTAACTCCAGCCGACAGTAGTTGGCGCCATGCTCTCGATGCTGCTCCACTGATCTGACCATACACAGCTCCGGGACCTAGGATCTGCACCGCTTGGGAGGAGTATACTCCTTGGGCCAAAAGCATTTCCAAATTGACCACATCCAGCTCACCTCCTGTATTTCTCTCAGCTTGCTCTTTGCATCTATCCCAGAAATGTGGTCTTCCATAATAAATAGTCCCTGCCCGACAAACATGCCTTTGCAAACATATGCCAATCAGAGGGTGTCAAACCTTCTTGCGAAATGGTTTCCAGCATAACTAATGTGAGGGCTAGGGGTTGGAGTTAGGGCTGGGGCTGGACCTGGGGCTGGGACTAGGGTCAGGGTCAGGGTCAGGGTCTAGGGTCTAGGGTTCAGGGTCAGGGTCAGGGGTCAGGGGTC
>NW_007232670.1:1910-5058 GCF_000164805.1 Carlito syrichta | reverse complement strand
AATCATTGTTGTACACATCCTCAATCCAAAAAATTCCCAGGTTGTCCGCTATGGGACAAACAAGAAACAGATCTCTGAGCTCCCCAAATGTTTCAGAGCAATTTAGCATTCGGATATTATGAATCGGTTATATCTGGACTCCAGCAACATTTGGTCCAGTTAAAAATTGTAAATGGTATTGGGCACTCCAAGTCTGATAGCTTCCTCTAAACAACTAAGGCCAGATTCCCGGACAAAAAGAATCTTCTTGTCATATTTGAATGTAACTCTGGTGTTAAGGTGAACCCTGTAATCCTTCTCCTTACATGTCTCTTTTTATTTTGAGACAGGACAAGGGTATTGCACTTGCCAAATGTTTACTACATACTTTTAATGGTAACTAGGAATTATGGAAACCACGTCCCTAGGAAACTTCAGGGCATCTGTCTTTTGATATACTAAATTTGGAATCTACATCGACAGGAAAAATCAGGGCATCTTACTGAGAATAAAAAGGAAATCTGGTGCTAGGAGTTCTCATTTTCCGGAATCTACAGGGCCTCTTCATAAGGTTTAATCAGCAATCTGGTCTTCTGGGTCCCTACATTTTCAGAGCAACTTGCTCCGTGGATACACGAAATCTGTCATTACACATCCTCAGAATCATTCTGGTCCTCTTGTTAGTTGTAATCAAGGATTTGTCACTAAAATACTTTTGTTTCCAGGGACCATCTGCAACCATAATCATATTCCCCAGAATCACAGGAATATTGATACAAAATTCCTCGATTCAGGTGAACTCAAAGTACAGAAAATTATTGTGGGTGGGCATGTAGGAATTGGGGTTTGGATTTGGAATATTCCACATTTTGAGAAGGTCTTGTGAAGGGGAACCAGGAAACTTGAATTCCAGGTCCGAAAGAACATTATGGAAGTCTTTCTCTTGATATCCAAAAACTGGAATTCTCGGACTCCAGGAACTGTGTTGGCATTCTGCAGAGTGAAGCAGGAAGCTGGGTAATGGAGGTCGTCATAAACAGGAAACTACACGTCATATTGCTACGGAATTATAAGGAATCTTCCTTATATGAGTCCTCAATCCCAAAATTACATGCTGTCTTCCTAACAGGTAACCACGATTCAGGATTTTGAACTAGAAAACTGGGTAATGGTAGTCCTCACATACAGGAAACTTCACTGCCTATTGCTAAGTAAGAATAAGAAATCTGCGTTACTCGTGTCCTCAATCCTAAAAAAAACTTCAGGTCATCCTGCTATGGGCTAAACACGAATCATGGAGTTTTTGAGCATCAATCTGGGAAATGGAGTCCTTATTTACAGGCAACCACATGACCTTTGGCTAAGAAAGAATAAGGAACCTGGGTTACACGAGTCCTCAATCCCAAAAATCTACAGAGCATCTTGGAAAGTGTTAAAAAGGAATCAGAGTTTCGAAGCAGGATTTATCTAATGAGCGTCCTGTTATACAGGATAATACACAGCCCCTTGCCAAGGAAGAAAAAGAATCCGGATTATAGCATACCTCAGTCAGGAAAATCAACAGGCCATCTGCTCTGGGCTAAATAGTAATCATGGTGTATAAGCTGGAACAAAGGTTACAGCAATCCTCATATACAGAATCTACGTGATCTCTAGCTAAGTAGAAATAAGAAACCTGTTCTACATTGTTCCTCCATCCGATTATCTACATGACATCTTGCTAATGGCAAAACAAGAATCAGGGTTTCCAAACAGGATTCTGGGGAAAGGGAGTCCTCATATACAGGACATTACACGGCCCCTTGCTAAGGAAGAATAAGGAATCTGTGATACACTAGTCCGCAATCCAAAAAATTCTCAGGGTGTCTTACTGCTGTATAAACAATAATCAAGGCATCGAGCTCGTGTAATGTTTCATAGATATTTGGCTTGTGGGTATTATGAATCAGTCATTTTAGGACTCCAGCAACATTCTGGTCCTCTTGAGAGTTGTAATTGGGTATGTGGTAGTTCAAGTCCTTTAGGTTCCTTGGGACAATTAAGGCCAATTTCCTGGAAAAAAGTATCATCGTGCCGTATGTGGATGTAACTTTGGTCTTAACTTGAACTTGGTAATCCTTAAATTTCCGTTTGCATTTTATTTGAAGAGGGGCCGAGGGTTTTGCATTTGCCAAATACTTAGTGCGAATTATTAAAATGTAACCAGGATTCATGGAATCCACGTCCCTAGGAAATATCTGGGAATCGGCATTTTAAAAACAGAGCTGGAATCCACATGGACAGGAAAATCAGGGCATCTTGCTGAGAATGGAAATGGAATCCGGTCTTGGAGTTCTCAATCGCCTAAATCTACAAGATCTCTTGATAAGGTTTAATCAGCAATCTGGGCTTCTATGTTGCTGCATTTAGGTGTGTCTTTTGAAAAGTTACTAGGAACATTTTGTTCCAATTTCTGAAGTACTTTATGGGAGTCTTTCTCATGATATTCAAGCAACTGGCATTCTAGGTCACCACGAAATATCTTGGCGTCTTGCTGAGAATGAAGCAGGAATTTCAGCAATGGGAGTCCTCATATATAGAACACTACAGGACCTCTTGCTATGGAAGAATAAGGAATCTTGCTTACATGAGTCCTCCATGACAAAAACCTACAGAGCGTCTTGCTAAGAGATAAGCACCATTCAGGTTTTGGGAGTAGGAATCTGGGTAATGGGAGTCCTCATATTCAGGACACTGTACTGTCTATTGCTAAAGGAGTATAACGAATCTGGTTTACACATCTCCTCCATCCCAATAAAACCTTCAGGGTGTCTTGCTAAGAGCAAGCCACGTTTTGAGTTTTTGAAGCATAAACTAGGGAAATGAAATCCTCATATACAGGCAAATGCGGCTTTTCCTAAGAAAGATTAAGGAATGTGGGTGACTTACTTTCTCAATCTCCAAAAAAGTATGTGGCGTCTTACTAAGATCTAAACAAAAATCAAGCTTTCGACGCATGTATCTGTGAACAGGAGTACTCATATACAGGTAACCGCATGACCGTTGCTAAAAATAAGGAATCTGGGTTACACGAGTCCTCAATCCCAAAAATCTAAAGAGCATCATGGAAAGTTCTAAAAAGAATCAGAGTTTTGAAGCAGGATGTACTTAATGAGGGTAGTAACATACA
>NW_007232670.1:0-1890 GCF_000164805.1 Carlito syrichta | reverse complement strand
CCTAAGAAAGATTAAGGAATGTGGGTGACTTACTTTCTCAATCTCCAAAAAAAAGTATGTGGCGTCTTTACTAAGATCTAAACAAAAATCAAGCTTTCGACGCATGTATCTGTGAACAGGGAGTACTCATATACAGGTAACCGCATGACCGTTGCTAAAAATAAGGAATCTGGGTTACACGAGTCCTCAATCCCAAAAATCTAAAGAGCATCATGTAAAGTTCTAAAAAGTCAGAGTTTTGAAGAAGGATGTACTTAATGAGGGTACTAACATACAGGAAAATGCACAGCCCCTTGCCATGGGTGAAAAATAATCGGGGTTACAGCAGTCCTCAGTCTTTAAAATCAACAGGCCATCTGCTGTGCATTAAACAAGAATCAGGGTTTAGAAGCTGGAACATCGGTAATGGCAGTCCTCATATGCAGAATCTACATGATCTCTAGCTAAGGAGAACAAAGAAACCTCTTTTACACGGTTCCTCCATCACAATATCTACATGACATCTTGTTAATGGCAAAACAAGAATCAGAGTTTCCAAACAGGTATCTGTGGAAAGGGAGTCCTCATATACAGGACATTACACGACCCCTTGTTATAGAAGAATAAGGAATCTGTGATACACTAGTCCACAATCTGAAAAACTCTCAGGGCGTCTTTCTGCGGTATAAACAAGAATCAAGGCTTTGAGCTCGTCTCATGTTTCAGAGATATTTGGCTTGTGGATATTATAAATCAGTCATTTCAGGACGTCATATACCAGAAACTACACGTCATTTTGCTAAGGAAGTATAAGGTATCTTCGTTATATGAGTCCTCAATCCCAAAACTACAGGCCGTCTTCCTAAGAGGTAACCACGAATCATGTTTTTAAGTAGGAATCTGGGTAATGGAAGTCCTCACATACAGGAAACTTCACTGCCTATTGCTAAGTAAGAATAATTAATCTGCCTTACTCATATCCTCAGTCCCCAAAAAACTTCAGGTTTCCTTGCTATTGGCTAAATACGAATCATGGTGTTTTTTAGCATGAATCTGGGAAATGGAGTCCTTATTTACAGGCTACTATATGACCTTTTGCTAAGAAAGAATAAGGAATCTGAGTTACACGAGTCCTCAATCCCAAACACCTCCAAAGCATCTTGGAATGTTCTACAAAGGAATCAGAGTTTCGAAGCAGGATGTATCTAATGAGAGTACTATAATACAGGAAAATTCACACCCCTTGTCAAGGAAGAAAAAGTATCGGGGTTATAAAAGTCCACAGTCCTAAGAATCAATAGTTCATTTGCTGTTGCCTAAACAAGAATCAGGATTTAGAACCTGAACATAGTTAACAGCAGACCTCATATACAGAATCTACACGATCACTAACTAAGGAGAAAAAAGAAACCTGTCTTACACGGTTGCCCCACCCCAATATCTACATGACCTCTTGTTAATAGCAAAACAAGAATCAGGGTTTCCAAATAGGATTCTGGGAAAAGGGAGTCCTCATATACAGGACATTACACGGACCCTCGCTAGGGAAGAATAAAGAATCTGTGATACACTAGTCCACATTCTGAAATATTCTCAGGGTGTCTTGCTGCGGTATAAACAAGAATCAAGGCTTCGAGCTCATCTCGTGTTTCAGAGATATTTGGCTTGTGGGTATTATGAAACAGTCATTTCAGGACTCCCACAACATTCTGGTCCTCTTGAGAGTTATAATCGGGTTTCTGGTAGTACATTCCGTTAGGTTCCTTGGGACAATAAAGGCCAGATTCCCGGGAAAAAAGATATTATTTTGCCATATTTGGATGTAACTTTGGTCTTAACATGAACTTGGTAATCCTTAAATTTCCGTTTGTACTTTATTTGGAGAGGGGCCGAGGGTTTTGCAGTTGCCAG
>NW_007232669.1:0-25387 GCF_000164805.1 Carlito syrichta | reverse complement strand
TGCAGTCCCCATGTGTGTCTGACATACAGTAAGCAATTATAATGTATTTAATAGATGAATGATTGGATGTATCTTTTTTAATTTCAATGCAATTCAATGAAAATCTTGAAGACACAAAAGCATGATACTAAGTCAGCTCATATTACTCAAAAAAGAAAAACCATCTTTTTTGTTGCTGATAACCAGAAGGATACAGAGAGATGGACCGAATGGGAAATCAACAGATTCTGCTTCTGCATTAAAGAGGGAGGCAAAGATACCTATCTCATGTTCCCTTGCAGGGCAAGAATTTTAAAAGATTTTAAACGAATTCACACACTATGACCTTAAATAACCAACTATCCTCTGAAGCACATGAATTTTCACCCCATCACACCCAATTACTGTCAGCATGATATGCTCTCAGGTTCATGTCTAGAAACTCTCATCCCTTCATATTTCATGCCTTACTCCTATTTCCTCATACACAAAGATATTCCATAAACCCATCCTAACACATTAACATATCATTTCACAGTATATGCATTTCTCAAAATTGCTTTTTCCTAACTTCATTCTTTCAACATCACAATCTCTAACTCACACAAATAATCTACTCTTGTACAACTCTTTCACATTAGCAATGCACGAAGTTATTGCAATCATATAACCCCTTATCAAACTCCTGTCTGTTCCCAATTTCTATTATTTGACATTAGTAGCTCACATAATCTCTTTTCTATCCCCTGTTGCAAGGTCAGTCTATATCACTTTACTGTATCTGGAGATCTCACAAAATTACTCAGCTCCACACAGTCTCTCATATAAACTACAAATCTATGGTATAAATGCATACACATCAATAGCACATGATATACAGATGACATGATTCATTGAAATGAAATAACTATACCAGTACAAAACTATGCTGCAAACACACAAACACATCATATTCACAACTTCACAAACAGTAGCAATTCTACCCTAAAATCAATACATACAATTGTTAAAAAAAACATCTTTGCCTATGAATCAAGTGTAAACAAATTTCATAAGATTGATTTGCTGCCATGGACCTTCTCAGACCACAGTGGAATGAAAATAAGGATCAATACCAACAAAGCTCCCCCAAAACCAACAAAGACATGGACACAAAACAACATGATGTTGGACAACTTCTGAGTCAACATGGAATTCAAAACAGAAAAGATTCCTGGAAACAAATTAAGATGAAGAAACATCTTACCAAAATCTCCAGGATGCCATGAAAGTAGTACTAAGAGAGGAATTCATATCTCTGTGAACACACAGGAATAAAATGGAAAGATCACAAGTTGACAGTATAATACTTTACCTAAGGAAGTTGGAAAAGCAAGACCATCAATACCCTAACTTCAGCAGAAGAATCCTGATCTCTAAAATAAGAGTTCAAATAGAGACATAGAAGACAAAAAGATTATAGAAAAAAATCAACAAAACAAAAAGCTGGTTCTTTGGAAGGATAAACAAGATTGATGGACCCCTAGCTGGATTGACCAAGAAAAAGAATAAAAGTCCAAATAACCATAATCAGAAATGGATCAAGTGACAACTGACCCTGAAGAAATATAAAGATTATCAGAGATTACTATATACACTTGCATGGAAACATACTTGAAAACCTAAATGAAATGGAGAACTGTCTGACATCACACAACCTCTCTAGGCTGAAAAAGGAAGAAATTGATACCCTAAATAGACCAATAACAACCCAGGAAAGTAACTTTGTAAATAAGAAAATTACCTATAAAAAAATAAAAGCCCTGGACCAGAGGGCTTTTTAGTAGAAATTTACAAAACATACAAGGAGGAGCTTATTTCTTTCCTCTTGAATTTATTCCAGGCAATTAGAAAGATGAAACTCACCCCAAATCATTTTATGAAGGTAATATTACATTGATATCCAAACTGGGTAAAGATCCAATAAAAATACTGAGAACTAGTGGTCAAATTTCTTAATGAACATAGATGCTAAAATTCTCAACAAGGTTCTAGCAACTTGTTTCAACAACACATCTCAAAAACCGTCCACCATGACCAAGTAGCCATCATCACCAAGATGCAGGGATAGTTCAACATCCACAAGACTGGGAGCATAAGTAAATACACCACCAGATGTAAAACCAAGAACCATGTGATTATGTGATTAGACATGGAAAAGGCTTTCAATAAAATCCAGCACATTTTCTTGATAATAACCCTCAGACACCGAGGCATAGATGGAACATACCTCAAAATAGTAAGAGCCATCTGCGACAAACCCACAGTCAACATACTGCTAAACAGAGAGAAATTGGAATGATTTCCCCTGAAAACTAGAACAAGACAAGACTGCTCACTCTCACCCCTCCTGTTCAATATAGTGTGGGAAGTCCTAGCTAAAACAATTCGACAAAAGAAGAATATCAGGAGTATCCAAATAGGGAAAGAGAAAGGTAAGTTATTCCTCTTTGCAGATGACATTATATCATGAAAATACAGAAAAAGCAACCAAAAACCTCCTTACACTGATAAAGGACTTTGGCAAAGACTCAGGATACAAAATAAATGTGCTAATGACAGTGGCGCTCCTATACACCAATGATAAACAAACAGAAACCCAAATAAAAGGCATAATCTCATTCACAAGAGCCACCCCAAAAAATGAAATACCTTGTCATCTTCCTAACCAGAGAAGTGAAAGACCTTTGCAATGAAAAGTACAAACCACCGCTCAAATAAATCAAAGATCAAACAAACAAATGGAAAAATATTTCATGTTCATGCATTCGAAGAATCAACATTGTTAAGATATCCACTCAATCCAAGGCATTCTACAGATTTTATGCAATACCCATTAAATTGCCAGTTGCATTCTTCTCAGACCTGGAAACAACAATTCAGAAATTCACATGGAAACATAAACCACCAGAAATAGCCAAAATAATCCTCAGCAAAAGAAACAAAGCAGAAGATATCAAACTTCCAGACTTTAAACTTTGTTACAATGCTGCAATAATCAAAACAGCCTGGTGTTGGTACAAAAACAGACATATAGACCAATGAAACAGGATAGAGATCCTGGAAGCAGAACCTCAATTTCTCATCCAACTCATCTTCAACAAAGCCTCCACCAACAACACTGGGGAGAGAAGAACCTGTTCAGTAAATAGTGCTGGGAAAACTGTCTGACCACATGCAAAAGATTAAAACAAGTCCCTTGCCTATCACCATACACAAAGACCAACACCAAATGGATCAAAGGTATAAACTTAAAACCTTAAACTATAAGAACCTTAGATGCTGGAAAGGATGTGGGAAAAAGGAACACTTCTACACTGTTGACAGGAGTGTCAACTAGTACAACCTCTGTGGAAGGTTTCCCAAAACTTTTAGATTCCCAAAAGATCTAAAGGTCTACCTTCCATATGACCCCACGGTTCTCATCTGGGAATATACCTGGAAGAAATCAAATCACTCTATTATAAACCCATGTTTATTGCAGCATTATGCACAACAGCAAAAACATGGAACCAACCATGCTGCCCATTGAAAGAATGGGCAAAAAAAAAAAAATAATGGATAAAAAAATGTAGCACATATACGGGATGAAATGTTGCATAACCATAAAGAAGGACAAAATTATGAACTTCACAGCAACTTTGATGGACTTAGAATCTGTAATACTGAGTGATCTATCACAGAAACAAAGAACTGAATACCATATGTTCTCACTCACAAGATGACCTTGAATGATCATTATAATACTATTAGAAGGGATTGGCAGTGGTGGAAAACTGTCAGGGGATGTGGGGCACACCTCATCAAGAAGGGTACCTGCATAATGATCATTTGTATACCTAACCCTATGTTATACTCACACTTTAAAGTAAAAAAAAAGACAGATAAACAGACATCTTCGTACATCAGATTATACTCATCAAAGTTGACACACTATGCAAAAATGTACCACACACACTAAATTTCACCATATTCACACTAAAATGGTGAAAGGTTTGCCTGAGCCCAGTGGTTCAAGACCAGCCTGGGCAGTTGGTAAGACCTCCTCACTATAACAAATCAGAAAGTTAGTACGGTGTGGTGTCATGCACCTGTAGTTCCAGCTATCTGGAAGGCTGGGACAGAAGGATTTCCTGAGCCCAACTGGTCAAGACTACAGTAACCATGAGCATGCCAATGCACTTCACCCTGGGTGACAGGATGAGACTCTGACTCAAACAAACAAACAAACAAACAAACAAACAAACAAACAAAAGCAAAGTAAAATAAATTACCTATGGGCACATTTAACAATAAATGTGTAAAACCTATATGAGGAAAATTTAAATACTTTTTGGAGGAACTGAAACTGCTTTCAATGCTTTTGAATATGAGAATTTAATATAAAAAGATGTAAAGATCTACAAGTCAATTTATAAATGTAATGCAAACCTGATAAACATACCAACAGTATTTTATCATTTTTTTTTCCTTAGGAACTATTCAAACTGATTTTAAAGTACACATAGAAAAATAATCAACACTAGCCAAAACAAAACAAAACTAATCAAAACAGAATTAAGAGCTATGACGGGATACCATTCCCTCTAAATATCAAAACATACAAATAAACCTCAATTAGTAAATCTTGGTGATTCTGGCTCATGTGACAACATATTAACAGGCAAAGTAGAAAATTCTGAAATATGCAAATTTCGTATAAAAGCACTCCATTCAGTAGGATTATGATAAATTCTTTGAAAGATTGTGTGAGAATGAGTAAAGCAATTCATTTTATCATATACATATATATACCTAAGGTTTATATGTAAAATGTCAATATATACAAGTGTAGGAAATATGAATAAATGTCCTAAAGCCTTAGCTGGGGAAGTTGATTCTTACTACTATTTAAAATCTAGAAGTCATTAAAAAATTGATACATTTGAGTACATATATACAAAACCATCTGCATAGTGCAAAGAGAAAAAAGATATCAGCAATTTCAAAATGCAAAAGACAAACTGAGATAAAATAGTCAGAACTTATATTAGAGGGAAATTTGGAATTATCTACAAAATTATTGATATATTTACTCTTTTAATCAATAGTCTCCTTATGGGAACCTATTTTGCAGATACAACGACACGTTTAAGAAATAGTATAAATCTAAGTTTATTCAATGAGGCATTGTTTGTAATACAAAAGATCGGAAACAACACAAAGATCCAATAATAGAAAATTGGGTAAAAAACTATGATGTATAACCAACATTTTTTTCAAAATAAAAAGATTTCTATGTATTGTTCTGGAGAGATTGCCAGGCCAAACAGTTAAATTCAAAATGTAAATTGAGCCCAGGCATGGTGGCTCAAGCCTGTAATCCCAGCACTTTGGGAAACTGAAGTGAGGAGATTGCCTGAGCCCACGGGTTCGAGGACAGTCTGGGCAACTTGGCAAGACATCACCTCTACAATAAAAAATTTAAAAAATCAGCTGGGTGTGGTAGCACAAGCCTGTAGTTCCCGCTACTTGGAAGGCTGAGGCGGAAGGCTCCCTGGGCCCAGCTGGTGGACGTTGGGGTGGCCGTGAGCATGCCTCTGCATCCCAGCCTGGGAAACGAAGTGAGATTCCTACTCAAATTAAAAAAAGAAAGTTGAAAATAGTGTCCATAGTATGTTAATTCCTATGAAGGGAAGAGGAGATAACTAGAATAGTGTTTCTTTCTTCATGCTTTTACAACGGAAACACTGACGTGCAAGCAGCTAATTAAAATTGTTATTCCAAAGAAGTTTGGAAGAATGTAATGCATTAGACATAGCTGGGAATAAGACTTCTCAGGAAATTCTTATATTATTTTAATTGTATATTATGTAAACAAGGTGCCTTTTCAAAAATTAATTAAATAAATGTATAGAAAATAAGACTTGGTATACAAACAGATCATTTATGTCTGAGATACTCTGTGTTGAAGGATGTATCCAGGTAGACAGTGAATTTCCTACATATGTTTTTAGGTTTTGTGGAAATGACACTTTGGGGAGTAAACATTCAATAATAATGAAAAGGAGGAGAGTCTTCACAAAACATTGCTAGAATAACAACTGGGATGTATCTGAACAGCAAGGAGAGTATATACTTAACCTTTCAATTTGGGGAAACACTGAGAAGATAGAAAGCAAATTCTACTTGAGAGACCACAAAAAGCAGCATCCCTGGTCATTTCTAAGTGATGAAGGGGAAACACTACAAAGCAGTTGAAAGTATAGAGGGAATTGGTGTAAATGGAATATTGTAGAAGACCGAGTGGGACCAGAAAAAGGCAATTATAATGCACTATGAAGATACTGAATGACATATGATAGAGTGAGATGCAAGACTGTAGAAAGATAATTTAGACTTGTCTTCCGGAGATTAATAATATCCCTCCAAAATTGAAAAGTAATTCAGATACAACAGTGGAAAGAGAAATGTGGGGAGGGAACAAGACCAATCATTTATCTTAAGCATGTACCATACCTTCCTGGTGTCAATTTTGAGTGGGCTAGCTCCTCAAAGATTTTTTTTCCAGTGGGTGGTGGTCACAGAGCTGCTGTACTCTTAGTTATATTCTTGATGAGAATGAAACATTTTGAAAGATGAAATATACCCATGAAGCAAAATAATATTTTATGAGGTAAGACACAAGTCTGTATTTGTTTTGGCAATGTTAAACTTTACCTGACCTCTGTGTTACTAGAAAACAGCGGTAATTAATAAATCCTCTAATTTTATGTATACCAGGAAACAGCCTACTGTAAAGAACCACCCTTTCAACATGGCTTAGATAACTCTAGTTACATTGCTTATCTGTGACAAAACCTAGACACAGGCACTCTAAATCTCCATTTTTTGGGTTAATAAATAATTACCTAAACTGTTCTTACTGACTAATCTGAATAAAATGACTACAAATGTTACTTACCCAAATTTAACTAGGCTTTTCTCAACATGTCTGAACTTTGACTTGCCCGTTAAGTTACAAAAACACTGGAATATGGAACAGTTCTTCCTCTCTCCTCTGGAGAACCAGGAACACACACACACACACACACAGTTCCTGTTCTGCTGTTTGATTTATCTCCTGTTCATTCTACTCCCCAACACCAGTTCCTTATAGTCTTATTTACTTCTTCTTGTAAAAGGCACGGACTGATCTTTATGAGAGTTGCATATCTTGTGGCCAGTATGTCCTTCCTATTACAATTGTCCCCTGAATAAAATATTTTCTTACTAATGTCCAGACTGGCATGTTTTCTTTGATTGTTTATATATTTCATTTTATTTTGCATACAGGTACCTGAGATGGTGCTTATTCACCTAAATTGAAACTTAAAGAGGAACTAAAGCTACGGGAGTTCAGGATATAGAAATTTGAAGTCCATCTGCATAGAGGCAAATAAAAAGCAAAAGCAGCAAAAATATTGGCCAAAAAACACACAGATAATTTTTTTTAAATGGCACAGATGAAGCATGGACCCAAAGTAGTGGACATTCCCATATCTCCATCAAAAACTCAGAAAAGGACTCTGTAGTTCCCGCTGAGCTCCAGAGAACACCTGTTGACCTCAAATTAAAAACATTATGTCAGCCAGAAAAAAAAGAAAAGGTTCAATAGCATGCTTGGTGGTAACAGTGATGGAAAGAAATTACATGAAGAAAAGGAATATTTTCATGATGGCACAGAAGAAAGGTTTTATAGTCTTCCATGTCTGTAGATAGTGATGATGGTGATGACCTCTTCTTTAGGAAAGTGGCATTGACCTGAAAGAAGGAAAGTAGTTGCCGCTCTTTTGTTAAGGAACAATAACAAAACCCTCCAAAATAGTACCTATAGAGAACATGCTTAAATCCCATCAGTATATAAGAAATGGCAAAAATCAAAGTACAGAAGCTAGGAAGTTTTAATAAGTGTTCTTCAGTTTTTTACTTAGATCTGAAAGCTCTGGAATAAATTAAAGAGAATAAACTCTAAAAACCAAAACTTTAGGTTTTCAGAAAAATGAACCTCAGATCAAGAATTTGTTTAATAAGAGCAGACAAAGAGGACTTGAAATCACAAAACAGTAATTGCAGCTATCTCTTTATCCTTCATGGGAAGTAAGCAGGAGGTGAAAAGACCAACAATCCAAAATAATTGTTTCAGGGGGAAACGTTGCATTTGATGTTTGATTAATGCCTCTTTTGTAAACCTTTTCATCTAGAAATTATTATTTTTTACCTGCTTGTTATTTAAATTTTTATGTGCATAAGACTCTTTGGACAAGTTATAGATGTACATTAGCAGCATTAACACATATTCTTGCCTTTTCTTTTCCATGTATATTCAAGTTATGTTTATTTAGACCTTCTACAGATTAAAATACTTAAATTGAATATGCTCCAGTCTGTTCCCTCTATGTTTTGATATTATACCTATCTTGGACTCTTCTCATTTGTGCTGATCATAATGTATAGTTTACTGATTCACCTCATGATTTTTTTTGTCTTGAAAATAAGTGTTAAGATATATTTAAAATAACAATAGAAAAATTGCAGAAATTATGCCTATTTGAGATAGACACTTTTGTTAAAAGATATTTTGGTTAATAAAACTAAGATAACTTTATTTTAAGATAATAAGTCATACAAATAAATATTATTTTATCATGATAGTTAGAAAAAATAGCAAACTAAAATAAAATAGATTCCAAGAAATTTCAAATCTTGGTCCCTATCTGTTTGTACTGATGCCCCTGTTAAAGATTTACGTTTGCAAACCATCGGTTGATTGGTCACTACTTTCTCCGGTGGTGATCGAGTTAGTTTATTAAAAACTTGTAGAACATTACTTTTCCTTACAATGCAAACTCTCATAAAGAAACTTAACCTCAGGTAATTTGGCACAATGAAATGTTAAATACCTCTTTATCACCATAGGAAGAGTTTTTTTTTAAATCACCACAGGTAGTAAAAAAAAAAGTCATTGCCAGAAAACAGATGTAACTTTTTACATCTTATGTTAGAGTACCCTTTTTAAAAAGCATTTAAATAAAGAAAATAGAAGCATATTCATCATAGCATCACAATGCCAATTTTCAAAAAAAAATTTAGAAAAGCAATTCTTTTATGAGATTGTCAAAGGCAAATAAAAATTGCCATTTTAGGCTAATGAAAGAGAAAGAAAGTAGACTAAAATGACTTCCATCAATAAAATTAAATAGGATATGAAAATATTTAAACTGAATAAATGCTAAAAGTAAATAGCGATTTCAAATGTCTAAAGCTTGGTTTTACCAAATTATTACTTCTAAACCCTGGCAATTTTAAATTAAATTAGATTTGTAATTTTTATACCCACAATTTCTGTGAATGTCAACCTTTGAAATGTCTTTGTTGAATGTTAATAGTCATCCAGGAAGCATATTAAGCTTTATATCATTAATCCTCAACTTCATAGGATGGCCACCATTTTAAGATAAAGAATCAGGGACATAGGAAGTTCAACTTGTTTGCCCAGAATTTAATAGGTACTAAGAAATAGATTTTCCTCTCAAGTCCATACTTTGAAACCACTGTGCCTTACACTTATAAATCTGACTCAAGCCAGGTCATTACAGGTACTACCCTCACTTGTTTCTTTTCTTTCATGCTGCACATTCAATTCAGTGTTATGGTGGTATTACAAGGAGTAGACTGGAGGAAGAGTTTAGGATTTTAACTCTCTCTATCTTTTCTCTTGTTCCCAATTCTCTGACCTTTATTGCATTCTACACCAGTTGTCCAAGACAAAGGCCAAGCAAACTAAAAGGTAGAAAGGTAAATTAGAGCCTTCTTTTCACTTTTTGTTTTTCTTCTTTTTACTAAGCCTCACACTTCTCTTTGGAGAGCTTTAGATCAAAAGAAAAAAATTGGTACATTGGATGTTACAGTAGGGTATGAAGCCTATTATTCAAGCTTCCTCGTGAGAGGGGTACCATGCAAGCACTATTCTAGTCAGTGTCATTGACCACTACAAAATTTTCTGTTTGAGAGTGTTTAAAACTTAAGCATTATTAAAAATCCTAGAATTGATTCATTAAATCAGAATTCCCACTGATACAAGCAACCTGATAAGTAATGGTTGTAGTAAGCTTATACACAGTATTGAGAGCAGCATTCAAAAAATAATACAGCTTCTCCTAGGTCAAAGCAATACTAATTCAGCTTCATTTTATGGTAATTTGCTCAAAAGACTCTTTTCACACTTGCTGGTAATATGACCAAGAAGATTGCTTAACTCTATGAGGTTTTCCTTAAACTTTCTCTTTAATATTTATTCTACGGTGAGAAGAAATGAAATGATGTTTATAAATGTGTTTTACTCTATTATATGCTACCTCAATATATTATGAATGCGTTCTTTTTTTTTCTGCAATGTAAGTTAACTCTTTAAAGTCAGACAAAAAGACCAACACACACTTTGCACTATCTGAATTAATTCATG
Source organism: Carlito syrichta (assembly GCF_000164805.1). Taxonomy (NCBI): domain Eukaryota; kingdom Metazoa; phylum Chordata; class Mammalia; order Primates; family Tarsiidae; genus Carlito; species Carlito syrichta. The sequence continues at coordinate 14,886 of NW_007232669.1, read as the reverse complement.
TTTGTTCAATAGTGTTAGAAGTCTATAACTTGCTGATAGTAGGGATACAGCAGTTAACAGTTAGCTCATAGACCCTGCTCTTAGAGGTTTACATTTTGATAGACATCTTATTTGTTGGGGATAATTGTTCTACTAAAAATTCAGTTGTAGAAAATTTATCATTGACCTATAATTGTAGCTATATACTTAGAAGAATTTGTGCTATGGTATGAGTTGCAATTGAATATTAGAACATCCTAAATAAATAAATAAATAGAAAGAAAGAGTCTGGGTTCAGTGGCTCAGCCTGTAATCCCAGTACTTTGGGAGGCCGAGGTGAGTGGATTGCCTGAGCCCGCAGGTTCAAGACCTGCCCCGGCAACTTGGTGAGACCTCATCTCTGCAATAAATAAAAAATTAACTGGGCACGCGTAGCTTGTGCCTGTAGTTTCACCTACTTGGAAGGCTGAGGTGGGAGGACCGCCTGAGCCCAACAGATGGAGGCTGCGGTGGCCGGGAGCATCCCATTGTATTCTGACTCCACTCTGGGTGACAGAGATTCCAACAAGAAAGAGAGAGAGAGAGAGAGAGAGAGAGAGAGAGAGAGAGAGAGAGAGAGAGGTCTGGGAATGCTTTCTGAGGAAAAAAGTGTGTTTCTCTTCTGCAGAAGGAGTATTTTTCTCAGACTAAGTCAGTGATTTAATTGAATGTACTGTATGTATTGTTATGATTTTATTGACCACTTTTGGTTGCATATATTAAACATGTATGGTTTTTTTTGCATTTGAATTATACCTTGATAAAGCTGATAAAAATGATTGTATGTATGTTTAGATTAATGGATAGATGGAAAGAGAAGGAGAAACTATTTTGCAGAAGTTAAAGCTTACCATAAAAGCCGGGCTCGGTGGCTCAGCCTGTAATCCCGCGCCTTTGGGAGGCTGAGGTGAGTGGATTGCCTGAGCCCACGGGTTCAAGACCCGACTGCGCAGCAAGACCTCATCTCTACAATAAATAAAAAATTAGCGGGGCGTGGTAGCGCGCGCCTGTAATTCCAGCTACTGGGAAGGCTGAGGTGTAAGGATCGCCGGAGCCCAGCAGGTCGAGACAGCGGTGGCCGGGAGCGGTCACTGCACTCCAGTCTGGGCAACAGAGTGAGACTCCAACTCAAAAAAAAAAAAAAAAAAAACTTACCATAATTAGTTAAAATACTAAATATAGTAATACTTGGGTTTATTGGAAAAAAGATTGTCATGACTCTAAAAGTATTGCAAAATTTTAAATGTTCAATTCTCCAAGTTTATTAATGCTTAAAATAGTCTGTGATTAGAAATAAAAATGTAAAATATCAAGTTGGGTACAATATTAAGTTTTTATTTTACATAACTTCAATTAAATTCTGGCATCAAAGAGAAATAGTAACCCATTTTACCCAACTCCTCTTTTCTGTCTCCTGGATTTTGCAGTTATTTCGACCTTGTAAAGTTTTTAAATTTGCATTATCTTTTGTAATTATAATATTTATACATGTTTGATCTTATTCTGTATTTAAGCGGGTTTAGTGCTCATCCCTGTTTCTTTTACCATATTCGTAGCATTATAGGGATTTTGTTGAAAAACGAACTTTTTGTTGATTGGATGTCTTTGTTAAGCTAATCATTTGGATACATTTTCAAGTATGGTTTATGGATGCTGCATTATTCAGAATTGTTTGCTCTTAAAATTTCATGATTGTCCACATATGAACTTTTTTGCTTGAAAGAAGATCCTGGGCACCCAATACCATACTAGACTGGGTCCACAAAAATATATACATCAAAACTTATGACTTGAGAAACTTTATAAGCAGAACAACCATATGCTGTTCTAGATACTATAACAATTAAGTCTCAAATGTTATATGAGTTTTCAGGACAGGTTGAGCAAAAGCACAGAGACGAGAAATATCATACAGAGGTATCATTGGAATTTACATACTGCTGATGCACATGGTAAGACAAAATAAGATGGTGGAAGAGGTGGAGCAGTAAACCTGGACCAGTTCTTGAAGGTCCTGAAGCCTGGACTTTATTCATAGGAAATGGTATGATGCAGTTAGATCAATAATTTCCCACCCAATTCCACTTCTATCTCCACTCCCAGACGTCTGCTGTCAGCTTTCTACCATCTTCTGGCATTTGTGGTTGCATTCCTCCTTTTTTCATTACATTTCATCCAATTTTTAGTTGGCCGTATTAGAGTTAAGTGACTTTTTAAAGAAAAACTCTTGTAACATATAATTTTTGACATACAGTTGACAATGTCTGCAGTTGTTTTTAAACTTGAATAAAATTTGGCTGCAAATAATATTCCAGAATTATATTTTCTTTCTGTCGGTGTACAAATACTACTCTACTATTCAAGCAACAGATATTGTTTTATAGAAAAGTAAGTCCATCTTAATGTTTAGCTCAAAACTTGCTGGCTTCTTTTTCTGGAGTTGCTAAATAATTTAGTTTGTTTACCATATAAACTCCAGATTGTAACTGAGGGTAAGGAGTTTCTATAAGTTGTTCTTTATCATTTTTTGTTAAAAAATGGTGTATCCTTTTCACTTGTGGATTTAGTCCTCATTCTATGGCTATTTTATTGCTGTATGCCTTGAATAATTGTCCAGATTATTTGTTAAACTCTTTATTTTATAAAGACTCATTATTGTTCTTCATTTTGTATCAGTTGTACTTTTTTTCTCTTTTTTGTTAAGAGACCGAGTCTTGCTCTATCACTCAAGTAGACCATGGTGGTAGGATCATAGTTCACTGCTGCCTCCAACTCCTAGACTCAAGAGATCTTCACCATCAGCCTTCTTAGTAGCTGGGATTACAGAAGTGTGCCACCACATATGACTATTTTTTAATTTTATTATCTTTTTTGTATACATGAGATCTTGTACCCCTGGCCTAAAGCAATCTTCTCACCTCAACCTCCCAAAGTGCTAGGTTTATAGGTGTGAGCTATTGTGCCCAGCATCTTTTTTAAATTTATTATCTTATATTTAATCATATCTTTGTGTTTACTTTTGCACTTCCTTATCTTAAATCTATATACCAGTTATTAAATTTTAAACTTTGTTATATTCGTAGTTTTGATTTATTTATTGTTATGACTTTATTTAGAATCTCTACTTTTTCCCCCAACTCTAAATTCTCCATTTTTATCTCTTTGCATGGACTTGTTTTGGTTCATTGATTCTAGTTATGAATGTTCTATCACAAGAAGAATTCTTTTGTAATTGTCATCTGTTCCTTCAGTTATGTTTAGTTTCAAACTGAAGTTTGTGTTTCATTTTGTTTTGTTTTATTCAGTATGTTTGCATAGTTGTGTGCCAATTTTACCAACTGCTTTTGCTAAATTTGGGATTTCTATTCGCAGATTATGTTTTAATATAGGTGAATTTTCCCTAATATTTCCTGTTTTTATTTTATTGGGGTAGGCTGAAAAATAGATTTCACACTCACCCAGGTGTTAAAAAAAAAACAAAAAAAAGTATAATGTCAACCTTTCAAACTCTGAAATCTTGAATTTGTTGCCTTGCTTAGAAGAAGAGTCTTTGCAGATGGAATTAAGTTAAGGTTTTTTTAATGGAAAGATTATTTTGGGTTATCTGAGTGGGGTCAAAGTAATTAAGGTCCTTTATTAGAGAAAGTAAGACAATACTTGTCAGAATGGAGTTGTGACAATGGAAGTAGATGTTGGAGTGATGAGTTTTAAAAATAGATAAAATAATTGAAAGCTAAGAATTGCGTGCAGACTCAGAAACCTGGAAAAGGAAAGAAAGATTATCTGCTAGAGTCACCAGATAGACCCAACCCCGCTGATACCTTGATTGGGTACCCATATTAGAGTTCTGATCTCCAGACCTATGATAAATTTATATTTTAAAACTTGTGGTAATTTGCTATAGCAGCAATAGGAAATGAATGCAGTAAAAAGAATCCTTTCCATTAGTCTAGTACTAATCTGAATCATTTTTATTTTCAGAGGATATTATTCTTTTTTGTTTGTTTGTTCTGTTTAAAAATAATAGACTATTGAGCTAGTAATACTCCCAGTTACTAGGGTGTTCAAGGACCCACTTGTGATTATTTCATAGAGTTCTACTTTCCTCTTTATTCTGACTGCTAGTCTTTTTCTGATGCTTCCCCTCCCATTGATATATACTTTAATGGACTTGACCTGTGTCCTCGGGAATGAATTCTGCAGTAGACACCCCTTATAATTTGTTGTTTATTCTTCATAAGTTAAACACCACAAGTTCCAACTCCTAAATATTATCAGTAACGCTATGAATATCATCTATGTAAATTTCCCTTTGAGAGTGAATTGATAAAGTCTTAAGTATATCCTTATTTCATTTCATAAACTCTTGCCCGATTGTTCTCCAATATAGTTAGGTGAGTTAATACTTCATTTCAGTTCATGAAGACTCCTTCTTGCATCCACATCCTTATAATTATTTGGTATGATTTCACCCCCTAATGCTCATGAATTTGAAAAATGAAAAATGTCTGTTTTTTAATTATAATTTTACTTTTCCTGATAGCTAACAAGGCTGAGAAGGTCTGGATCGATGTGCCTATCATTCCATGGCCAAGAAGTGTGAGGGGAGCACACAGAGGCAGAGCCTTGGAGGTAAAGAAGACTGAAGAAGACTTGGTCATGGCCTAGTTCTAATGCTGATTATTGAAATTGGGAATAAAAAAAGAAAAACAAATACATATTGCTCCTAAGAGATGAGGTGTTTTCTATGGGAAGTGGGAGGTCAAATGAAGATATTCCAGGGTTTAAACCCTGAAAAAGACCCAGCTGTTCTGAAGACACAGACTTGAGCCTTAGTCAGAAGTCTAGAGAGTGAGAAATTCAGGATTAGGAGGAAAAGAATTCCGGACAAACGCCAGGTTGTGAAGCCAAGGGTTATCTCTTCTCCCTAAGGAACAAAAAGTGAGAAGGAAGAACCACCAAAAAGACTTCTCTCATGGTCAAAATGTGTTGGACTATTCTCAGCAGCAGGGGAAATTCAATAAATGTTATATTTGAATTGAGTTTATGAATGTTTTCAAATCAATACCTACATGCCAACTTATATAGACTTATGTTCATAAAACACATTAAATAGTACTACTAATACAATATAACTTCTACTATTTTCTATGGGGTGTTATTCTAGCCTAATTCTGTCAGGTAATGCTTAATCCTTACTACCGGGGAGATTTAGTAATGTAGTATCCCTAGATATATAAAATAATTTCCTTTGTTGAATCAAAGGCATGTATCTTCTAGTATGGGCATGAAGTGTAAGATATAAAAATGCAAGTTACTGATACAATTTCCTCTGATTAAATAAATCACTTTAGGCAATGGGTTGTGGCAGTACTGCAGTCCTGTAAATTCTGGCTGATACTGGCATGCACTGATGTCATCCATAGGTCCTAAAACACTGCTGAGTTCTTAGTGATGTCTTGAATTATAACTGCCCTGTTGATGTGTCCAACAGTAGGACAGTGATTTGGTGAAGAGATAGCCTCTTGAGTGATTTGTTGTTGATTGTACAAATTTCATTCTTTGTTATAATCAACTGACTCTCTGAGAGCTATTTCACTGAGAGAAGTCCTGACTGAGTAACTCTCTAAAGAGTTCAACATGAAACGAAAAGAAAAAACAAAACATCTGGAAAGTAAGCACTGTCCACAACAAAAAAAGAAAAGAAGTATGTGTCAATATATTCTCAGAACACAGGCTAAGTAGGAATTTCCTCCTAAAAAATGAGGAAGGGAGGATTCCTAGTTGAGGTGGAGAGGGACCGAGATAAGGAAGAGGAGATATGACTAAGGAGGGAGGAAGAAAGGGAGAGAGAAATGCACACATGTATATTGATCTTTCCGAGGCCCAGTCGTCTGAGAGCAAAGAGAAGTTTTAGATGACCCAGATCCTTATCTTTGTCACTTAACCTGTACCACCTACAGAAAGTCACTCTGAATTACTGTCAAAGACATAAAGTTTATACTAAACTAGTTTGTTCTTTTTTAAAGATCATTTCCGTTTATTTGATATCTTTTTGGGGACACTGGGAAATGAATTTTAAAATAATTTCTAATTGCACTTTTTAAATTGACTCATAGAAGAGAGGGAAGCATTTGGAAAAAATCTTTCAGCATTGAAAAACTGATTGTGCAGGGATAAGAGTATGAAATAAAATATAACTAATTTACTCAGGAATAAAACTTAACTATTTTGTTTCACAACATGAAGACATAAATGTGGGGTTCACATATAAATGAAATATTTAAAAAAAACAGGGCTCACATGCAAATACACACATACACTCACGAGTTGCCATATAGCCAAGATAGTTGAAGTGAGGGAAGTTGGTTTGGCTCTACCTGGAAAAGTGGAAACTAGGTGGTTATTATTACCATGAAGTTTAAGAGTAAACAAGTAATTCCTATGAGGGAGGACCATTGCTCAGTGCTAAGAGGGAACAGATTTGAGCCATCTCCAACTTTTAAAAGAGTGACTCAGCTGGGCTCGGTGGCTCAGCCTGTAATACCGCTCTTTGGGAGGCTGAGGTGAGTGGGTTGCTTGAGCCCGCAGGTTCGAGACCCACCTGGGCAACTTGGCGAAACCTCATCTGTACAATAAATCAAAAATGAGCCGGACATGGTAGCGCGCGCCTGTAGTTCCAGCTACTTGGAAGGCTGAGGCAGAAGAATCGCCGGAGCCCAGCAGGTCGAGGCTGCAGTGGCCGGGAGCGGCCACTGCACACCAGTTTGAGCAACAGAGTGAGACTCCAACTCAAAAACAAAAACAAAAAGCAAACAAACCAAAAAAAACCCCCAAAAAACAAAAAAACAGTCGCTCATATTCCTGAGGAGAATCTCACATTTCCAGCAACGCTGGGGCTTTTTGAAGACAGCCTGGTGAGTGAAGCTATCTCCCTTCCACCTTCACTAAAATTAGTACATTTTCCAAGATATTATCCGTGTAAACTGTGAGATATGAAAAACAAACACGCCTGTTCACATGTATACATATAAAACACAGCCAGAAGATTATCATTTATTTCTAACATGATTACTCACTTAATAAATACCATGTCTGATTATGTGTCCGTCAAAAGTATTATACCAAAATTTAAATGGAATAGATTAGTCCATAGTAGCTAATACACAATGAATCTATTTCTTGCTCAAGTAACAAGTCAGGAAACTTATCCATGACAATAAGGCAAGTGTCCTTTATGATGTAATTCATTCGCTGAGACTGATGAAAACTTTGTCATAATCAACATGCAGTTTTCTGAGAGGCCCTGGGTCAATAGAACAGGGAAGAGATGGAGGGTACACGGGATTGTGTGGCTATGCCTGGGAGTGGCACATGTCACTTCCACTCATTTTCTATTGCAGAAAATTTAATGACACAATAAAGACTAACCTCAGGAAGATTGAGCATTATTATACAGTTGTCTGTTCAGGGATAAAGGAGATATGAAGCAGTCTTTGTTCTATTTGTTCTGTTCCATTAAGATCACACATTGTAGAAATCCAGTCATCTACGATATATACAGACCCAATAAATACTACTGTATATGTACAGTTTTCAGTAGTAGGACCCAGATTATGTTATCCATGAGGGTAAAAGCCACATATGTTTGATGCACATGTCACATATGGTCCTTAATTGATTAAGGAGAAATAAAAGCACTGAAACATCAAGAATGAACCACATCTTTTATTTATTTCTCAGAAAACGAATATATGCCAGAAGATCTGCAAGCTAGAAAAGAGATATCTCCGATGCAAGACGCAAGCGTGGTGAAGGCTGCTGATACCCTTTTAATTGAAAACAAGCCTGTTGCTGCTGGTATCGAGGGACTATTGAAGAGAATGCAGAAGGAATGCTGGCATCTAGGCATAGCCCAGAGATGAGTTGATACAAGGCTTTCCAGTCCAGATAGAAACTCAAAATACTCCTCTGCATTTGTAAATATGAGTAGGAGTAAAGCAATATATTCTAAAGGAAAAACACCTAAAAGGACTGGGATGAACTGAAGGAGATTAGTGAAAAACTGGGTTTTACTTAAGTGATGGGAGAAGTGGAAGGAGAGGGAGAGGAACTAAGGGGATAAGACTTTTATCAGAGGAGCATAGGCAGAGTCAACATGAGACAGCAGAAACTATGTGATATTGTCAGAAAGGCATGACATGACACACAGATTAAAACAGGTCAAAAGTGATGAGATCTTCAAGAGTTAAATCTTAGGCACACTGTAGAGGTAGCTACTCCAAGATCCCATCGTACCCAAATGTTTTCATATCCAATATTCTCGTGCTTATCCCATTACAGACTCACCTAGACTCCTTATTCTCATCGCTCATTCCCTTTGTTCTTCCTTCTGTGCCAAATAGTTATAAAATATTTTTTCCTAGCATACAAATAAAAATAACTACTCTGACGTCCTGATGACACTAGATCCATTATACTTGTTTAGTTTTAACTTAAAAAAATAAGTCCCTGATATGTACATTGTGCCTGGCTTTTGTCGCCCATCATTCTATTTGTGAAATTCATCCAAAATTCATGTGAGAGTCGTTTGTTCATTCTTATTGCTGCATATTTCCCATAGTATGCATAGAAATAACTTTTCATTAGCTGTACTATGCCGGGCATTTGGATTGCTTTCATTCTGGAGATATTCAAACTGGTGATGACGTGGACATTCCACTGCATGTGTTTTGCTATATGCGAAACTTTCCCTTTTATACCTTTCCATTTTATGCCTTTCAGAACTCAGTCTTTCATACTTTTATTCTCTAATGTTATACATATTAGTATCCACTTAATCTTATCCGCTCTTCTCTGCATTTTCTCTTTTACTTTTATTCTTCACATAGTTGCATTACCTCTCTTATATATTTTGATTTTCACATCCTAATTTTCTTTTGTTATTCCCTTAGATTTCACAAATACATGGATCCATCTAGTTTTAAAGATAATATTCTTTAAGAGAATATTCTCACTAATACATTGAACAGCCAAGTCACATAACAACTCATAAGACATACAATGGACACACATAGATGTGTCATACTAACACAGAGACACAAATTACACATAGCATTCCCACTCAAATAAACCTCATCCCATGTAACTTTTACACTTTAGCATTTCTAAGTACTAAATCAATCATATGTAAAATACTAACCCAACTTGGCCAGTGTACCACATTCACCACCTACCATTTGACCACAGTTTGTGCACATCACACATGTCAGACACATTAATGCGAATCTTGATAAACAGCAAAATGAGGAATGAGCTTGGTTAACATTTGAAATAGGGATAGTGGCATCATGAAATCATGAATATTTACTTTCTTCCAAAACACACATTTACCAATTGCTTCATTTGAGATTGTGAATCTCTGGGGAAAAGGAGGCACAGAGGATGAAAGTGTGAAAAATCTGAAGTTAAGAAGACATTACAAGCCTGTAATCCCATGCCTTGGGAGGCTGAGGTGGGTGAATTGCTGAGCCCGCGGGTTCGAGACCCGCCTGGGCAACTTGGTGAGACCTCATATCTACAACAAATCAAAAAATTAGCCGTGTGTGGTAGCGCACCTGTAGTTCCAGCTACTTGGAAGACTGAGGCGGAAGGATCACCGGAGCCCAGCAGGTCGAGGCTGCAGTGGCCGGGAACGGCCACTGCACTGCAGTCTGGGTGATAGAGTGAAATTCTAACTCAAAAAAAAAAAAAAAAGACAGTACAAAACATCTTAAGCAGGACTGGTGGGTAAGAGAAGCCTTAGTGCAAGAGGGGGGAAGCACATAACACTTTAACACACCATTCCCTGCCCAAGGGATTAACTGTTCAAGACAAAGTAAGTTCTTGCCTGTGTGGAGGGTAGTAGCAGTACCCTGGGGAAAGAGTCATGAGAAAGGAGTGGAAAGGAAGCAGCTGTTCCAACTATAAACTCTTGTCCATGCATGAAGCTCTGTAATTTTCAGAGGGATATTGTTTTTCAGTGAAGATGATGTGTATAGAATTGTGCCTTGGGAGTAAAGATTAGAGATTGAGCACATCTAAGCTCCATGTGAACAGATTTTTCAAAAGAAAAGTTTGACAAATAGCGAAAGTCAGTAGCTGTGTTACACCATACATTATGACAATGTCAGGAATACAGCATCAGTGGATTGTACACAGTCCAAACCAAATGGTTGACACCTCATCCAAATCCCAGGACACAATAATAATACAAACTTTTCAGTGTACATACATGTTAGGATTTTTAGATGGACATAGACATTATTCCTGTGAATATACGGGCCAGGTCTGTTCTTTGAGCTTATCCCATGATTTTCATACTATTTACTGGTTTAACAAATGAATGAAAGAACTGCATACCCACTCCATGTTTATGACCTTTTTTTCAATTTTCTAGGATCTTCAAACATAGAAGAGAATGATGCAATGCCCGGCTGATCCTGGTTTGATACCCTTGCCTCTCATACAAATCAGCAATCATCTGAATCTGAATATTTCACCTGTGATTCCTCTTTATATGCTCTTGCCAGTGCTGGTAAGGAAACGGCAGATAGCAAAGTATAAGTAGATCAGTGCAGTGAGAATTAAACCATATATATAGAAATTCAACTCAGAGCCAGGCATGGTGGTTCATGCCTATAATCCCAACACTTTGGGAGGCAGAGACAAGAGGATTGCCTGAGCTAAGGGATTCAAGATTAGTCTGCGTAAGTTGAGGAGACCTCGTCTCTGCAGAAAAAAAAAAAGGTAGCCGGACATGGTGGCAAGTGCCTGTAGTTCCAGCTACTTGGAAGGCTGAGGTGGAAGGATCACTTGAGACTCAGAAGTTCTGGCTGTGTGACCATGGGTGTAGTATTGCAGTCCAACCTGGGTGACAGAGTGAGAGTGAGACTCCAACTTAAAAATAATTAAAAAGAAAGAAATCTAGCTCAACATCTTTTCTATGCCACTGGCTGAAATGTATACTCTGGACCCTGTTATACCTTCCCCTTTTTTCCTCTTAAATGGCAGTCTAGGTCTCTGTTCTTGTACAGTCAACAGGAACTCATCACAAATACTTTTCATTTTAATTTTTTGCGGGGAAGGGAGAAGAAACTCTGTACATAAATTTTAGGAAAAAATAATGTCATATATAGTGAAGATAGTAGAATTCATAGCCACTGGGTCCACAATTGCTGTAGCGTCAATAAAACTTAAAAGTAAAAATTCTAAAAGTGAAGATGTATTATAAAATAGTGGTATTCCAGTAATGTCTGACAGTAGAAAATTATAGACAACTATAAATGATCCATCTACCATGGTTAAAGATATCCTATTGATCATGATTGCTTACTGTCACTTAGCTTATAATCTAAAACTATAAAACACATATAATGACAAGGTAGATTATGCAAACACAAAAAATATGTCGAACTCTAAGAAAGATAATTTAATTGAACAATGTTGTAGGAACGGTAATTAAGTCTGTTTAAAACTGTTAAAGATGTAAAACCATGATCAAAATAATGTCAAAAAAGATATTTCTAAAAATAACTGAAGTACTTTCAGATATATATATATATATATAAATTTCCCAGCAAATTCAAAAATGTGTTTAGTTTCAACAGTAAATTGGACATAAATTTAAAAAGCTCTATGATAGAGCTGAAGAATCACTTACAATATAAAAAGAGTGAAAAAATATAAAATAGAAGGGATTATAAAAATGAGAATGAAATATGAATGAATGATTTATATCAAAATGACATTTTTGATAAGTAAAACTACAAAAAAAAGGCAATTAAAGATATAATGGTTGAGAATGTTCAAGACTTGATAAAAGACAAACATTAGCAGATTTTGGACACATTATAAGCTTATTACAAGACAGAAAAAAATAAATTCACACTTAAGTACACTATACCAAAAAGTCAGAATACCAAAAACAAAGACTTTAAAACAACTGTGGAGAGATATAAAATACCTTCTAAAGAATGATTTATCACACAGTAAACTTTTTGGCAGCAATCATGGAAATCTACAAATAACAATGTAAATCAGTATGTTGAAGGTGAAGAATAGTCTTAGAAGATTACAGGAGAAATAAAGACATTTTAAGATAGAAACTATAGAAAGAAAAAATGTAAAGAACACCAATAAAATATATTCAGAAAAAATATACTAAAGTAGAGAAAACATGGCAGCCGAGAACAAATGACAGCTAAGGAGATGGTTAGTCTGTAATTGAATATAAATAAGCTTTGATAATTTGAGTACCAAATATAATAATCACTGACTCAGGACTGTTAAAATGGGTGTTGACTGAGCTAGGTGGCTCAGCCTGTAATCCCAGCACTTCAGGAAGCTGAGACAAGTGGATTGCCTGAGCCCACGGGTTCAAGGGCAGCCCAGGCAATTTGGTGAGACCTCATCTCTACAATAAATGAAAAAAATTAGCTAGGCATGGTAGCACGCACCTGTAGGTCTGGCTACTTGGAAGACTGAGGCGGAAAGATGACTGGAGCCCAGCGGATCAAGATTGGGGTGTTCATGAGTGTGCCATTGCACTTCAGCCTGGGTGACAAGAGTGAGACTCGACTCAAAAAAAAAAGGTACAATAAAAGTATTGGTTGACTATAACTTGTAAGATATGAGCTAGAAATTAAAGTATTTTTAGCTCCTTCTAATACTCAAAGAATGGGTAAAGCCATTGACTCAAACAAGCAACGCTGCACCCAGGAAACTAGGGAAATTGTATAAATAAGACGTAACTACTTGTGTCTTTGAAAAATTCCTCAATTCAATAGGGAGTATATGGAAAACCTTAACTTAAGGGTAGCATATTAACCTATTTACTATAAAAATTGCAATACATTTAGCAGGCAGAATCAACATAAATTAGTTTATTTAGAGTTCCAGAAGTTAAAAGTCCTTTTTTTTTTTTTTAATTGGAGTCTCCCAGACTGGAATGCAGTGGTGCACTCATGGCCACGCCAGCATCAAGCTGCTGGACTCTGGCGATCCTTCGCCTCAGTCTTTCAAGTAGCCAGAAATACAGTCACTTGCTACCATGACCGGCTACTTTTTGATTTATTGTAGAGACGAGGTCTCACCAAGTTGCCCATACTGGTCTCGAACCCACAGGCTCAGGTTATCCACTCGCCTTGACCGCCCAAAGTGCTGGGATTACAGGCTGAGCCACTGAGCCCAGTCCAAAATACTTTTATAGAATTAAAATCAAGATGTATATAGGGTTGATTTCTTCTGGAGACTCCAGTAGAGAATATTCCTTGCTTCTTCCAGCTCTTAAGTTTTCCTGCACTCGTTGGTTTTCAGCCCCTTTGTCTTTTCGCTCTAACGTCTTGCTTCCAATGTCACCTTTCCCCGCCTTTTGTTTTTGTCCTACTTGCCTCTGCTGTAAGTATCTTTGAGATTACATTTACACACACCCATATATTGAGGATAATCTCCCCATTACAGGATCTTTGATTTAATTGCATCTCCAATGTTCCCTTGGCCTTATAAGGTGACAGTTCCAATTTCAAGAGATTAATAAGATATGGACATCATGGGGTGGGAGACAATTCAACTTTCTACAAGTATCATAATTATAAATATATTGAACACAATTGCATATATGTACTCAGATAATCAGATATTAAAGTATCTCACGTTGACTACACTCTAAGTCACAGCATAGATCCAATACACACACATACACACTCAAACAATTCAAGAAGCTCATTAAAAAACACATATATATTCTGTCCAACCAACCACTCACACCCAGAAAAAACTAAAAGCACCTTTGTTTTGGAAATATAACCAGGAAATAGACTGCAGTCTTCATTAGTATCTTACACATAGCGAACAACCAAGGTTTACTGAATAGATGGAAAATTCGATATATTGTTTTAATTTGAATTTAATTTAATGGAAAACTTCAACATGCAGAAGTATGATACAAGGCCAGCTTATATTCCACAGAAAGAAGAGAAAACTATCTTTGTGGTCTCTCACATCCAGAAAGATAGAGGCTGAAGCATATAATGGGAAACCAGTAGATTCTGCTTTTGCCTGCAAGAAGGAGGCAAAGTTTCCAAACTCATATTACCTCATGAAGAAAAAATCTGAAAATATTCCTCAAACACTGGTCTTTAATAACCAACTACCCTCTGAAGCACACATGAATTTTCATTCCCTCATACACAACTAGTCTCAGTATCATACGATCTTAGGTTCATGTCTATAAACCCACATCCCTTCATTTTCCATTCTCTATCCCATTTCCTTATATACACAAACATGCCTGTTAACTCATCTCCACACATTACATCTTTGCATTTTTACTTGAAAGCATATGCATTTCTCAAACTTTCTTGTTCTTAACCTCATGTTTTCAATATAAAAATATCTAACTCACATAAATAATCTGCCCTAGTAGAACTCTAATCACATTAACAATCCATTAAGCTATTGCAATCATATAACACCTTTCCAAACACCTCTTTGTTTCCAATTTCTTAGCCACTTTATTAAAAACCTTATATGATCTATCTATCTGTAACAAGCTCAGATTATAACACTTTCATTGCCTCTGCAAAAATACACAGGTCCATGCAGTCTTGCATATAAACCACAGATCTATTGTATAAATGCATATACATCAATTGTACATGCCATACAGGTGACATGATACATGAAAGATTAAATATCTATACATGTACAAAACTATGCTGCAAGCAACCAAACACATCACTCTCATACAACTTCATACACAATGACAATCTCACCCCCTACACTCAAGACATAAAATTGTCAAAAAAGACATATAAACACAGACATATA
>NW_007232668.1:0-12277 GCF_000164805.1 Carlito syrichta | reverse complement strand
AAAGAGACTTAAGCATTTTATTTGTATTCTAGTGTCAGAAACTCACTTTATATATAGAGGACGTAATTATGCCTTTGTCTCTAAATTGGTGAATGAAGAGTGAACAACCTAAATGTTTCTAGGAATATTTCCCGGCATCTAGACACTGAATGTCATTTTGAACAATGCAAATAGATATTTGATTTTACTTATGTAGGGATTTTCTGTGTTTGGCATCTTTTGAGATAGAGCTTAGGTCACATGAGGCAGTATGGCTGGGTAAGAAGGGGCTGGTCATTAAGAGTCATCACATGGGGTGGAGGTTTCACTCTGGCCCTTACTGCTGGTGAGTATAGGGAGCCTACACACCACTTGATTCTCAGTTTCCTTCTCTGTACAATGGGAAAAAGTGATTCTTACCTTACAGGGTCATTGTGAGGTTCAGGTGAGGTTAGGTGTGGAATCTGGGCACATCATAGAAACATTGTCTGTTGTTGTATCAGAGGTCATTGGAGGGCACTGATAATGGCAAAGAAAATGAAAATGTGTCTAGAAAAGGAAAGCAAATAACCCAGCCCCCTTTCTGCTCCCCACAGGTACACAGCTACCAAGAAAATACATTTACTTTTCATTGACCTTAGAATTTTCCCTCGGTTTTCAGGATTATTCTCATTGATAGGTAACAGATTTCTTTAAAGAATCCTCAGTGTTTTAGCATTTTTTAAAGACCCTGTTCTAAAAATATATTTTTTAATCCTATGTTACCATGGACAATTATTTTGCTCATGTGGTATTAACTGGACCTTCTCGAACTCGCCTCTAATGCTATTTTGTATTGTATAACTGATTGTTCAGCCCAAGACCCTACAAAGACTGCTCCCCCACCCCATGTCCTGTCTCTGCTTGCATGAGATATGTTTATTCCTATATGTGCCCTTGCTCATTGTTTTTATAGGTCTATACTGTTGAATCAACAGAGCAAGAGTTACAGCATGCTATTTGGATATATAGGGCCTTAGTTGCATTTTATAATAAAATATTGTAACATCCAGGGTGACTTTTTAAGTTCACCTACATGGAAAAGTATTCTTCAAGCAGTTTGCCTCAATCAGCATGAAGCAGCTGTCACAGAAGCAATGAAGATATCATCTGGTTACTCCTATTCACATACTAGTATGCAAATATGTACCTCCTCAGCTGTAGAGCACAAACAAATATAATGACAGCAACAGCAACAAACCAAAACATCATCTGGCACAACTCAAGAGTATTAGAGCTGCCATCTCTGATTTTTTTAGGTTTATAGGTTAAAGAATCAGGCCAAATTTGGTTATAATTATGGTTTTTGGAAATTGAAGGAGAATTGATGGAAGGGAAGCTACATGGAGGCATAGGTTTTGAAAGTCATAAAGGTTTTAGTTAAAAGAGCCCTAGATGTAACACTCATACTTTGGGGTAGGTTTGCCCTCCCTACCTCTTAGAGAGGAGAGTTGTCAGATCTAGAATCAGGCCACAGGCCAAGAATCCTGAGGACAGACCTGGAGTTCTCTATAACCTGTGTGTCCAGGAGAAGGATTAAAGCTCTTGGGCATAAGTGCTATCTGAATCTCAGTAATTTCAGTAAAGTGTTAAACTCAGATATTTTCCTCACTAAACATCAAGTTTTTCTTCTCCTTTGGAATCTTGATGGAACCAGGAAGCAAGAATCAATGACAATAAGGTAGTAGAAATATCACTAGTCCTGGGATACTTTCCATCAATGTTTTGATTATTATTTTTTTCTTTTTTTTCACTTAAAGATGTGGGATACAATCCAGGGTTAGGCATACTGTTTTGAGTATTTTTTTTTTTTTGAGTTGGAGTTTCACTCCGTCGCCCAGACTGGAGTGCAGTGGCTGCTCCCGGCCACCGCAGCCTCAACCCACTGGGCTCTGGTGATCCTTCCACCTCAGCCTTCCAAGTAGCCGGAATTAGAGGTGCGCGCTACTATACCTGGCTGATTTTTAATTTATTGTAGAGATGAGGTCTCGCTGCCCAGGCGGGTCTCGAACCCACGGGCTCAGGCAATCCATTCACCTCAGCCTCCCAAAGGCGTGGGATTACAGGCTGAGCCACTGAGCCCAGCTTTTTTTGAGTATGAATGTGAAGTCAATTCATGGCAGAACCTCAGGTAGTGTTTCTGCTTGTGCAGTTTTGTGAGTGGGAAGAGGGGTGGGGGTTAAAGCACCAGATTTTACATAAAAGGATTCCCTTGGGAGGCATTTGACCTATTTGGGGTCACTAGGGCACCCTATAAGCCATTTTTTTTTTCTTCCAAATCTGTTTAGACACAAGCCTGGGTGTTTCCCAAATTCTTTACCTTATCCCTGGAAATAAGTCTGTGTGTAATCTCCAGGATTTTGCAAGAAGAATCCCAATGCCCTTTGGATAAGCAGAGACCCAGGGACTCAGCAGAACAAATTTAAGTCCTTAATTACTCTGCTGTAGAGTCAGCAATAGCCATGTGCAACCGTGGGGCCGTTGGTGAGGGTTTTTTTAAAAAATCTAATTTAGCACAATGGATACATTCCAAAGAAAGACCGAATATGTCTTTTTTTTAATCAGTAATCAATATTTTTATTATGGTTTTGTGGGGTACAGTTAAGGGTTAGGTATACAAATACATTTCATTCAGGCACCCTGTTGATAAGAGGTGTTTCCCCGTCACCAGACAGATATTTATTACCGTTAATCCCACCTCCCCCCCCATAGTTTCCCACTACTGTCAGTCATTTTCTTATATTATTACATTGGATGTTAAAGGTCCATAATATGAATGAGAATATGTGATACTCGGATCTTTGTTTCTGTGAGAGGTCACTCAGCATTACAGACTCTAGTACCATCCAGGTTGCTGCGAAATTCATGATTTTGTTCCTTTTTATGGCTGCGTAGTATTCCATCATGTATATGTACCACAGTTTTTTAATTCAGTCCTCTTTTGATGGGCAGCA
Source organism: Carlito syrichta (assembly GCF_000164805.1). Classification (NCBI taxonomy): domain Eukaryota; kingdom Metazoa; phylum Chordata; class Mammalia; order Primates; family Tarsiidae; genus Carlito; species Carlito syrichta. Next base: position 9,305 of record NW_007232668.1, on the reverse strand, counting down.
TGGTTGCTTCCAGGTTCTTGCTATTGTGAACAATGCTGCGATAAACATACGTGTGCAGGTATCTTTTTTATAGAGTGATTTGAGTTCTTCAGGATATATTCCCAGTAGAGGGATTGCAGGGTCATATGGGAGGTTGATATTTAGAACTTTTAGGAATCACCACACTGCTTTCCACAGAGGTCGCACTAGTTTACTCTCCCACCAACAGTGTAGAAGTGCTCCCTTTTCGCCTCACCCTCTCTAGCAGCTGTTATTTTTTGAGTTGTTGATAATTGCCATTCTGACTGGAGTTAGGTGGTATCTCAGTGTGGTTTTGATTTGCATCTGGTCCTCATGGGTCTGCAGCCATACCTTTTTCTGCAATGGCTCTAGAGGTAATCTCTCTGTGTGTGTCTACTGGCTCTTCATGCATGTAAATCCCAGGGCTTCTGCCATCTGCCAGAAAGAAGAAGCTTGGTCCCATGGGATGCATGGATGGAACAGTGCTATGACTAATTTCCATTTCCAATGAGCCTTTACACACACACACTTAAGCAAATATATGTCTTTTCAATGGAAAATTTGTGACCATGGGAGAAAATGAAGAGGAGGCTTACTCTTTAAAAAGAGACCAGACAATGCTTAAAATGGGTTGGGAGAGATGATCCCCATTATCTCAAGTTAAAGAACACTTTCAACACAGTTCTGAAAACTGTTATACTAAGTATGGTTAAATGCTAGATATTATTCTTAGCATTTACATGCCTCATATTCTTTACCCTTTTTAATGTTATTATTCTGATTGAGTATCAGACAGGGTTAAAATTTAGTAAATTGAGTCAGGATTTGAATTCAGGCCTTCACTAAAAGTGATATGTCAAGTCTGAATGTACATTGGCGAGATGAGAACTAAGCAGCCACTGCACTCCAGTCTGGGCGACAGAGTGAGACTCCAACTAAAAAAAAAAGGAGTTCTTTCCCTTGCTTTCCTAGGATGGTATGCTCTTAAAAACATAGAACAGTGCAAAGCCAACATATTAGGGCCCAAATCCAGTCACCCACAGGCCACCCCAGATAGAAGCCTGAGATTCTTTTGCCAGATGCCAAATGTCTCAACTGTCATATGCATATAGTACATGAGAAAGAAATTTCCTATTTTGCTGAATAATTATCTATGAAAACAGTTAAGGCATACATGTAATACAAATTCAAAACATTTAAAAGAACACCAAGTAAAAGATTCTTTTCTATGCTGTACCAAAATAGAGTCGACTCCTTTACTGGAAGTATACTAATGTGAAGTGTATTATTTTTATTTTAAAAATATTTTTCTGTGCCGGGTTTGGTGGCTCAGCCTGTAATCCCGCGCCTTTGGGAGGCTGAGGTGAGTGGATTGCCTGAGCCCGCGGGTTCGAGACCCACCTGGGCAGCGAGACCTCATCTCTACAATAAATCAAAAAATCAGCCGGGTGTGGTAGAGCATGCCTGTAATTCTGGCTACCTGGAAGGCTGAGGTGGAAGGATCGCCGGAGCCCAGCAGGTCGAGGCTGCGGTGGCCGGGAGCAGCCACTGCACTCCAGTCTGGGCAACAGAGTGAGACTCCAACTCAAAAAAAAAAAAAATTTTTTTTTCTTATCATTAACTCAGATTTGTCTTCAGTCACACTGAAGTAATTGGAATTAAAGTCATCATAGACTTCTCATCTAGGAGTAACGCTTGCTGTGGGGTGTTGAGATTGTGTGATAACCTCCAGCAGAAGGCCTCCAGGCACTTCACTTCCACTGACATTTAATGAGCACCTACTGTATCCTAGGCTCTGTGACAAAGTAGCCAACTCAGGTTGTCAATCAAGACAAACAGCTGTCAATTCAGTTTTGGAAAATTAATTGACAGTCAAAGATTCCAGCTGGAGGCTAGACAGGTTTGGTAGAACAGGTGAATAAGAAGCCACAAAAACCCTGAAAAAGAAAAGCAACAAGGGGAAAAAGACTCACCAGATACCAAAACATACTAGAAAACCTCTGTTATCAAAATATGTTGGCACTGGCACATTAATAGGCAGATGAATGAAGCACAGCAGAAAATCCAGAAACAGATTCATCTGTATTTAGAAACTTTGGGTATGAAAAATGTAGCATTTCAAATTGGTGGGGGAATGGACTTCTCTACAAGTGCTACTGGGATAAGCAGATAGCTAATAGAAAAAAACAAAGCTGGATCTGTTCCTCACACCATATGGTGGGTTAAATTCCAAGTAGGTGAGAGATTTAAATGTAAAAACTGAAACTATAAAAATATTAAAATAAAATATTGGCAAGTTATTTCTTATTCTTGGAGATTGTGAAAATTTCTGAACTATGACTCAAATCCAGACACAATAAGGAAAAAGACTGACAAATTTGATTGTATTGAAATAAGAAAATTTTGCATGGAAAAAAAATCAAAGAATAAAAAGAAGAAAACCTACCATGAACAAGATAAGAAGACAAATGGCAAACTAGAAAAATACTAGCACTTGTGTCAGCAAAGTTTTAATAGTCCTAATGTATAAGAAAACCTAGAGAAATAGAAGAGAAAAACCTGTAGAAATTCTGTAGAAACATGAATTAGAAATATAAGCAGGCAATTGACAGAAAAAGAAATCTACATCTCTCCTAACAGCATAAAAAGATGTTCAAGTTCCTTCATAATAAGGTAAATGTCTATTAAAAACTATACCAACATACAGTTTCTTACCTATTAGAGCCAAAATCCCAAAGGTTGACAATGTGCTCTATTGGCAAAGCTGTAGGAAAGCAGTAATTCTCACTCGCTTCTGGGAGGAATATGAACTGGTACAATCCCTAGGGAGGAGACTGGCACAATCTAGCAAAATCACATGTGCATTTACCCTATGACCCGGCAATTCTACTTCTAGGAATCTCCAAGCTACCCTGGCAAAAATATGAAAAGACAGATGTACAAGGATACTCATGGCAGCCCTATTTATAAGAGCAAATGACTGGGAGAAGCCTAAATGGCCATAGATAGGGAACTCATTAAATAAATGGTGGGACATCATAATTGAGTATGTGTGTGCAGCTACAAAAAGGAATGAGAATGATCCCTAATATAACTATGGAGTGACTTCCTGGGCATATAAAGCAAACAAAGAAAGTTAAAAAAAAAAAAAAGAACAGTATGCTGTCATTTATTAAAGAAAGGGGATACACACATGTATGCACCCACAAAATTTGCTTGTATTAAAAAAAAAAGGAAAACTAAATCATATATTTTTAAAAAGGACTACTTTTTAGGGAGCAGAGAATTCAGAGATAAAAGGTAGCCTTCTTAATTACATTTTGTTTTGCAAATTTGACCTTGGAACCATGCAAAATTTATTTTTGTTTTAAAGATGTGTGGTACAATTCAGGATTAGGTATATAAGTGGACATTGTACAGGTAAAGAAATATTTTATATAATTATAAAACTAGATTATAAAAATAAAATTTAAAAGGTAACCTCTAAAAGTTGAAAATAAAATGAAACAAATAAGCCTAACTGTGGATTGAGCTGACAGCATAGGCAAACAGAGAGCAATTCCTCCAAGTGACTTTTAATATGGTAATTTGACTGTATGTTAAATAGTGAGTATATATGCTAAGGACAGAAATAACTGCAAAAATATTCTTAAAATATTTTTAGCAATCATATTCTTAGTACTAATGCTTATATTACTATTCTGAGATTGTTATAAATATGGTGTGGGATAAAGAAAATGAATAACTACGTTGGTTTCATTGAGAATTGGGCTTTTGTAGATACAGATGTAATATTAAGGAATATAAGAAAACTCTTATTGTTTTGATTTTTAATTAGGATCATCAGTATTAACCGAATAGATTATTTTATTTCAAACTGTCCACTTAAAAGGCCTAGAATGAATGACCAAACCAGTTGCAATAAGAACATCTACCACCCTGATTGTGGTTCTGCTTAAAGGAACCAAAGCTTCTGGGCAAGATGGCTGATTCTACATCTGAGAAGAAATAAACAAGATGAGCTTGGGGCAATTGCCATAGGTGAAAGCCGGGAAACTATCAAAGACTAGAAGAAACATGTCAAAAAGACTCAGGAGACAACTTGCAAAAACTCCCACAGGGCAAGTATTTCAACATCAATAAAGATAAAAACTAAGATGGATTGAAACACATCAAATATGCTTTATTCCATGAGTTCCAGATGGTGCTAGAAAAATCGTTGGTCACTCTTGGTGAATGCTAGAAAACAACTCATTAGTTTGGAAGCCAGTAGATTTTTTAAAAAGCATTTGTCTTGTTTCTGGATGAACTCTACCTCAGGAACAAAATCGTTGATTAGAAGAGTTTCTCTTTATAGAAGTGTTATAGTTGATGAAGAGGTCGAGCAGTAATGAAGCCAGAGACAATACAACCTCAGCTTCTGATGCTCCTACCTGGGGACACAGGCATTTTGCAAACCCTAATAAGTTAATGGATCTAGGCAATGATTATCAATGGCTATAAGCATCACGAAAAGAGAAACAACTCAACTGATGGAAGAATACAACTTTACCCATGAAGTGGTCTTACCAAGAAAAAAAATCAAACCTTAATCTGATTGAGACTCTAGTGGCTAAACAGTCACCTAAACGACCTATCTCAGGTAATCAGAACCTTTCCCTCTTTCCTTTTCCCTTCCCTCATCTCTCTCATTTTTTGAGGGGAAGTAAAATCCTTTTTATTTACAAACAGCCATAATATGATTGTAATCATTGTATTACAGTATTGAGGGGTGTCTGGGATAATAATTTCAGGCATGAAATTGATATTAGCCCTTCCTTGGGTTAAACTCATTTTAAAATTGAGATTTATGCACATATTTTATTACCCTGGAAATAGAAGGGTGCATTACTTGTGGTAAACAGCCTAGAACTGTGACTTTTTAAAGCTGGCTGTTGTGAAGTTTGTACTGCTAGGTCTTACCTGTTTACTTGGCGCCTCCAAAGCCAGGGGGCGTCACAGGAGGTGGGAAATGATGGGTTGCCACTACAGTCACTCCGTTTGTGATCCCACCAGCAGTATCTGATGTTGATGTTGTCATTGGCCTGGACTCTTAGCTGGACATAGATTAAGAGCACTGACTAACATAATTAGGCCTATCAGGAGAGTATTATGATGACCAGTTAAAGAATGAAAGTGGCCGGGCTCGGTGGCTCAGTCTGTAACCCTGCACTTTGGGAGGCAGAGATGAGTAGATTGCCTGAGCCCGCGGGTTCGAGACCCTCCTGGGCAACGTGGCAAGACCTCATCTCTACAATAAATCAAAAAATTAGCCGGGCGTGGTAGCGCACACCTGTAGTTCCAGCTACTTGGAAGGCTGAGGTGGAAGGATAGCTGGAGCCCAGCAGGTTGAGGCTGCGGTGGCTGGGAGCGGCCGCTGCACTCCAGTCTGAGCAACAGAGTGAGACTCCAACTCAAAATAAAAGAGTGAAAGTGAACTTTCAAAGTTGTCTGCAGTCTGTGCCTTCTACATAACACCACAGAACTTTGGGGTTAATTTTCATCAGTCATTTGACAACCTGCTTTACACTTTAAAGATAATAGTTCCAGAAAGTTCATAAACCATCTGGACTGATACCAGTGATGGAAGGTTATTTGATGGTGAGACCTCTCTTCATTCATGTGTTCATTTGCCAAAAAAGATTTATGGAACATCAACTATTTACAAAGCAATGCATTAGTTACCATGGGAAACTCATTAGAAAAAATCTGGAGTACCATATGTTTTCACTCATGAATGAACCTTGAACTATTATTATAACACTATAAGAAAGGGATTGGCAGTACTGGGAAACTGTCAGGGGAGGGGGTTGGGATTGGCAGTTGAGGGGAACTGCTAGGGGAGGGAGGGGCACACCTCATCAACAAGTGTGCCTGCATAATAAACATTTGTATACCTAACCCTGAATTGTAACCCACATCTTTATAATTAGAAAAAAGAATTAAAAAGAAAAGTCTGTAATCTCAACAAGGCCAATATTTAGTAGGAGGAGCAAGACAAGATAGCATTTTAAAATTTCTATTCTAACTAACTATGGTTCTGAGAAAGGTCTTTTCACAATTTCTGGTCTCAGTGGGGACAGATCAAGGGAGCATTTTTAGAAGGACTATAGAGTCGTATGTCTTTTAATGATGATGATACTTCCTGAGAAGTGCGTGGTTAGGTAGTTTTAGCATCATGTGAACATCCTGGAGTACTTAGCAAACCTAGGTGATACAGCCTTCTACACCCAGGCTATATGGTATAGCCTAATGCTCCTAGACCACAAACTTGTGTGGCAGCTTACTGTACTGAATACTGTAGGCAATGGTAACACGATGGTAAGCATTTGTGTATCTAAACATCTCTAAACATAGAAGATACAGTAAAAAATGATAGGTTTATTGTCTTAAGGAAACACCGTCATAAATGTGGTGTGCCATTGATCAAAATGTGGTTATGTAGTACATGACTGTGTTTGAGATGGGCTTTGAAAGTTGATAGGAAGTTTTAGACCATCTGAGTTGGAGCCTGTGTGTGTATGTGCATACTTGTGCACATACACACGGATGCACGGCCACGTGCTTACATACAATTGTCTGGGAAAGAGGAGGAGTAGTCTGGGAGGAGAATTTCCGGTGAGGGAAACAGTATAATCAAAAGTCCAGAAGTGGGAAACTATGGCCAGCATCTGGAGAACAGAAAAACATTTGTTTACACCTGGCTGTATCCATCCTTTGAATTTTTGAAGCATTGCCCTTGTCTACCAGGCCTGCCTGTGTCTGCAACATTTTTTCAAAAGTGCACATCAATTATTTCTATCATTATGGAAAAGTTCTCTCAAAGTGTTTATGAGAATAATTTCTTCCAAATCTATCATGACAGTGAAATAATTAGATTGTGAATGGGCAAGGAATAGAATTTGTTTTTCTGAGTCTCTTGGTTATTGGCTTCGTTTTGGAGGCGGTAGACTGTTTTAAGAAAATCCATTGTAGGAGCTTAGAAAACAAATGAATTTGCACTGAACCAATTGAATTACAAAATATTTATTTACTTTACAAAAGGGATTCCTAAACCTATAAAGAGATAGTTTCCCTCACTGCATTTACACTATAGATTCTTTTGCTAAAATTTGGTTGACATTAATTTTTCAGATCCAAACATATAGCATAAGTCACAGTGTAACAGAAACATAGAAAGAAACAATATATTTTTGTCATAGTTAGTTTTTGTGTCATACATTCATAGGGAAAGGTGATTGTTCATGGACTGCCTCAGAAGTCTCCAAGTTTGCTGATAAGGGTGCAAAAGTCAACCACTTGGGAAAGGAAATAGTATATTTTTTTATGGAAAAAAATCTTACTGATCTTTAATATATGGACTGGCAGTGGTACATATAGGTAAATTTAAAGTAAACATATATTAGGGCTGTGTGTACACAAAGGTTGTTTTTGGCTGACTTGCATTTTGACTGGGAAGCACGTAGGGGCTATGTATTTTGAACATCAGTCTTGGTTGTGGGTCAGCTTAAGTTCCCTGTCTTTAGATGAAGAGTCGTGGAAGACATTGAAGAATTTTAAGCAAGGGAGTGACTTGATCAGAGGTGAGTTTTAAAAAAATCCCTTGGGCTACCATGTACAGAATGTATTGAAGAGTGGCAAGAATGAAAATGGAGACCAGTTAGGAGATGAGACCAGTGCTCCATACACTCTACAGTCATGAGATGAAAGCTGGGACCACAGGGAGCCAAAGGCGATGTTGACTTATCTGGTGCTACCAGTTTGAGAACACATTGGATGAAACTTGTCTTTTATTTCCCCTGAGTTATATTTGTCCTGAGGATTTATGGAACATACCTAATTATCTAGTACTGTGAAGGGATGAATGTTGGGGGTAATAAAGACTTGCCCTAAATCCATGTTTGTTTTTGGATGGAGAATAATCCATTTAATAGTAAAATTTTACTTCTTTGCTGAAAACAGAAGCTTGGGGAGCCTTTGCTTCATGATTCCAGCTGAGGCTCTGAAAAGTGTTGATGGAGCATAGAACTTCCCTGACCACCCCACGAGACAAAGCTCCCTCCGACCCATACATACATATAGGCTTTTGCTTTTCCATTGTAGCACTTGTCGCTATCTGAAATGATTAAGGATTTATTTTCTTGATTATTGTGGGTTTTTCTTGCCTGTTTTTAAGAACAGAGACTGTCAATCTCCAGGCTTGGAATGGAATCTGACATGCAGGAGGTGCTTAATTTTTAAAAATTTGTTCAAATCTGGACTTGTCCATAAATACACATCAATTATCCTTGTACAGAAGCCTGGGGGAGGGGTCCCACTGGTTGGATGACTGAGTTTAGCAGTCATGCCCCGGGCCCTGTGCAGTCTTGTAGAGCCTCTCATTTGCCAAACAACTATCATTTTTTGCAAATATGTTTCTGACAGTGGAAGAAGAACAGAAGAGGAAATGAGAAGTAGGTGTGTGGAACCCAAATGGCCACTACTCTGAGCATAGGTAGGAAGCTGTTGTGGCCCCAGATGGGTCCAAGGAGGACTGGAGGGGAGTCTGTTAGTGAGAAAAGCTTTGAGAAGGAAAGATGGTTATTATTATTCTTTTTAATTGTGCGTCCATTATGTTTTCATGTCTAATTGGGTTTTATTTAATTTATTTTATCTAGGAACAATTTGAAGAGCAAGTACATAAGCACATAGTTTTTCTTCTTTCTTTTTTCCTTCCTCTTTCTTTCCCTTCTTCCCTCCCTTCTTTCTTTCTCTCTTTCTCTCCTTGCTTCCCTCTTCCCTTCCTTCCTCCCTTCCTCCCCTCCCTCACTCTTCTATCACTCTCTCCCACCCTTCCTTCTCTTCTTTCTTTCCTTCTTTAGATAGAATGTTTCATTAATCTGGGTTGATTATAGGTTAATACTTAAAATAATAATAATGGGTACATTTTATTGTGCTCCCACTGTGAGCCAGGTATTGTGCTAAACACTTTAAAGAAGCTCAGCTCATTGGAAGCTTACAGTAACTCTATGTATAGTAGTAAAGATAGCCCCATTTTGCAGATGAAGAAAATGATGTTTTAGGGAAGCTAAAGTAAACATGCTTGACTTTACACAATTCATACACTGTGGTCCTGAGAATTTAACCCCGGCAGGCTGACTCCAGAGTTTGTAGACAAAACTAATACACTGGTCTACCGCCTCCTCTAATGTTGTTTAACTTTGCTTTTCTAAAGAAGACATTTTACTGCAACACACTAAAATAAAATTTCCAGTACAGTAATTCAT
>NW_007232667.1:0-6344 GCF_000164805.1 Carlito syrichta | reverse complement strand
AACTAGCTGACATTACTAGCTGGCTAGCTGACAAAAATAGCGAACTTAACTGGCTAGCTACAAGCTAGCCAGCTGATTTAACTAGCTGAAATAACTATCTAGCCAACTGGCTTGCCATCTGACTTAATATCTTTTTATTTAGCTAGCCAGCAGACTAGCCAACTGACTAAACCAGCTGACTTGACAAGCTATGCAGTTGGTTAGCCAGCTGATTTAAGTAGCTGACATAATTTACTACTCAGCTAGATTGCCAGCTGACTTAACTATCTAGATACGTAGCTAGACAGTTGGCTAGCTCGCTGACTTGACAAGCTATATATACCAGCTAGCCAGCTGGTTTTACAGCTGACTTAACTAGCTTGCTACCTAGCTAGCCAATGGGCTAGCCAGTTGACTTAATGTTGACTAGATGAAATACCTTAGTAACTAAGCCTAACCCTAACTAGCTAGCTTGATGACACAACCAGTTGACTTAACCCGTTAGCTAACTAGCTAACCAGCTGACTCAACCCACTGACTTAAACCATTAACTAACTAGCTAGCTAGCTGACTTAACCTGTTGACTTAACCCATTAGTTAATTAGCTAGTGAGTTTACTCAACCAGCTGATTTAGCCTGCAAGCTAGCTGACTTAACTATTTGGCTAATGAGATACATAGCTGACTTAACTAGTCGGTTAACAAGTTAGCTAGCTGACTTAACTAGTTGGTTAACGGGTTAGCTAGCTGACATAATTAGTCAGTTAATGGGTTAGCTAGCTGACTTATCTATTTGGTAACGATTTAGCTAGATGACTTAACCACATTGCCAGCTGTCTTGCCAGCTGCATTAACTAGCTATCTACCTAGGTAGTCATCTGGCTAGCCTGCTCACTTAACTAGCTGACTTAACTAGCATTCCAGCTGGCTAGACAGCTGACTTTACTAGCTAGCAACCTACCTAGTCATCTGGCTAGCCAGTTGACTTAACTAACTGACATAACTAGCTAGCACACTGACTTAACTAGCTATCTAGCTAGCTAGCCAGTTGACATAACAAGCTAACTTGACTAGCTAGCTACCTCGCTAGCCAGGTGACTTAAATAGCTGTCTTAACTAGCCAGCTACCTTGCAAGTCATTTGACTTAACTAGTTATCTAACTAGATAGCCACCTAGTTAGGAAGCTGATTTAACTAGCTAGCAAACTAGCTAGATAGCTGACTTAACCAACTAGCTTACTAGTTGGCTAACTGGGTAGTGTGCTGACTTTGCCAACTAGCTAACTAGTTAGCCAATGAGCTACTGAGCTGCCTTAACCAGCTGGCTTAACTTGTTAGCCAATGAGCTAAAGAGCTGACTTAACCAGCTGGCTTAACTCATTAACCAATGAGCTAGCCAGATGACTCAACCAGCTGGCTTAACTCGTTAGCCAATGAGCTAGCGAGCTGACTTAACTAGCTGACCTAACTCATTACCCAAGCTATCAAGCTGACTTAACCTCCTGGCTTAAATCTTATGCAATGATATAGTGAGCTGACTTAACCAAATAGCTTAACTTGTTACCCAACAAGCTACTGAGCTGACTTAACCAGCTGGCTTAACTCGTTAGCTTATAATATAGTGAGCTGACAACCCACTGGCTTAATTCGTTAGCCAACGAGCTAGCCAACTGACTTAACCAGCTGGCTTGACTCGTTAGCCAATGAGCTAGTGAGCTGACTTAACCCAATGGCTTAACTCATTAACCAACCAGCTAGTGAGCTGTCTTAAACAGTTGGCTTAACTCGTTAGCCAACGAACTAGTGAACTGACTTAATTAGCAGGCTTAACTCATTAGCCATCAAGCTAGCGAGCTTACTTAACCAGTTGGTGTAACTCGTTTGCTAGCTGTTGTAACTAGCTGAATTAACTATTTAGCTAACTAGTAGGCTAGCTGATTTACCTAACTGACCTAATTAGCTAGCAGTCTTAACTACTTGACTTAACTAGTTAGGTGACTGACTTAAGTAGCTGACATAACTAGGTAAATAACTGGTTATCTAGCTGATTTCACTAGTTGTCTTAACTAGTTTTCTAACTAGTTATCTAACGGACTTCACTAACTACTTAACTAGTTAGCTAGCTAGTTAGCTATCTGACATAGCTAGCTGACATAAATAGGCATGTAACGAGTTAGCTAGCTGACTTAGCTAGTTGACTTAACTAGATAATTATCATGTTAGCTAGCTGACTTAACTAGTTGCCTAAGGAGTTAGCCAGATGACTTAAATAGTTGGTTAATGAGGTTAAACTAGTTGGCTGATGAGATAGACACTTGACTTAACCAGTTGGCTAACGAGGTAGCCAGCAGTCTTAACCAGTTGACTAATGGGTTAGCCAGTAGACCCAACTAAGGAGCTAAGGAGCTACACAGATGACTCAATTAGTTGGCTAACGAGTCAGACAGCAGACCCAACTAGTTGGCTAACAATCTAGCTGGCTGACTCAACTAGTTGGCTAATGAGCTAGCCAGCTGATGCAAATAACTGGCTAACGATCTAGCCAACTGACTCAACTAGGTGGCCAATGAGGTAGGCAGCTGTCTCAACTAGCTGGTTAATGAGCTAGCCAGCTGACTCAACTAGCTGTCTAACGAGCTAGGAAGCTGACTCAACAATATGGCTAATGAGCTAGCCAGCTAACTAAACAAGCTGGTTAATGAGCTGGAATGCTGACGCAACTAGCTGGCTAACTAGCTAGCCAACTGGCTCAACTAGCTGGCTAACGAGCTAGCCAGCTGACTTTACTAGTAGACATAACTAGCTAGCCAGCTGGCTAGCCAGCTGACTTAACTAGCTAGGTACCTACCTAGCCAGCTGTGTAGCCAGCTGAATTAACTAACTGACTTAATCAGCTAGCCAACTGGATAGCTAGATGACTTATCTAGCTATCTACCTACAAAGCCAGGTAACTGCCCAACTGACCTGCTAGCTGACTTAACCAGCTAGCCGGGGGGTCAGCCAGCTGATTTAACTAGCTGACTTATATCGCTAGCCAGCTGTATAGCCAGTTGAGTTAACTAGCTGACTTAACTAGATAGTCACCAAGCTAGCCAGCTGACTGAAATACTTAGGTAACTAGACAGCTACCTAACTAGCCAGTTGACTTAAATTGTTAGCTAACTAGCTAGCAACCGAGCTAACAAGCTGACTTAAATAGTTAGCAACCTAGCTTGCTATCTAACTTAACCAGCTAGCTAACTTGTTAGCTTCGTTTTCTAGTGCATTAGCCAGCTGACTTAATCCTCTGACTTAACTCATTAGCTAAAAGGTAGCTAGCTGATTCAACCAGTTGATTAATTCATTAGCAAAGTAGCTAGCTAACTGACTCATCCAGCTGACTTAACTCATTAGCTAACTGCTAGCTAGCCTACTCAACCAGCTGACTCACCCATTTGCTAACTAGCTAGCTAGCTAGCTGACTCAACCAGCTGACTTAACCCATTAGTTACCTAGCTAACTAGCTGACTCAACCCAATGACTTAACCCATTAGCTAACTAGCTAGCTAGCTGTTTTCACCAGCTGTCTTAATTAGTTAGAAAGCTGACTTAACTAGCTGACAGCTAGCTGATGTAACTACTTAGGTAGCTGACTTAACTAGTAAGCTAGCTGACTTCACTTCCTGAATTAAATAGTTAGTTAACTGGTTAGCCAACTGAATAACTAGCTGACTTAACTGATTAGATAACTAGTTAGGTAGCAGACGTAAGTAGGTGACTTAAATAGTTAGCTAAATATTAAGCTAGCTGCCTTAGTTAGCTGACTTAACTAGCTAGCTAGTTAGCTAGCTGATTTATCTAGCTGACTTAGTTAGTTGGCTAACGACAAAGCTAGCTGACTTAAATACTTGATTAACGAGTTAGCTATCTGTTTTAACTAGTTTGTTTATGAGTTAACTAGCTGAATTAACTAGTTGGTTACGGAGTTAGCTAGGTGACTTAACTGTTGACTGATGAGTCGGCTGACTAGTTAGATGGTTTAACACATTGTCTGACTACTTGGTCAACTTGTTAACTTGCTTAACAAGTTGTCTGACTAGTCGTCAGACTAGTTAGCTGGGTTAACTAGTTGACTGATGAGTTGGCCCACTAGATAGCTCAGTTAACTAGTTGGCTGGCTACCGACAGGTAAGTTATTAACTAGTTGATTTGCTAGCTGATGTAACTAGCAAGATGAATAGCTAGCTGGCTAGCTAGCTGACATAACTAGCTACCAAACTAGCTATCTAGCTGTCTAGCTAGCTGACTTAACTAGCAAGCTAACTGGGTAGATAGCTGGCTAGCTGACTTGACTAGCTGACTAGATGACTGAGTACCTAGCAGACTTAACTAGCTAGCTGACTAGCAAGTTGACTAGATAGTTGACTTAACTAGCATGCTGAATAGTTAGATGACTTGCTAGCTGACTTAACTAGCTAGCTGGCTAGCTACCTGACTTAATTACCTGACTAGATAGTTGGCTGACTAGTGGGCTAGCCAGCTGACTTAACTAGCTAGCTACCTGGCAGGCTAGTCAGCTAGGCAGCTGGCTAGCCAGCCGGATTTAATAGCCAACTGGATGACTGCCCAGTCGGATAGCCAGCTGGCTCAACAAGCCAGCCACCCTGCTGGTCAGCCGGCTATCCAGCTGGCTTAATCTGCTGATCACCTAGCTGACCAGCTTGCTAAGCAGCCAGTTTAACTTGTCAGCCACCTAGATAGCCAGCTGGCAAACCAGCTGACTTAACTAGCTGACTTAGCTAGATAGTCAACCTACTAGCCAGCTGGCTCAACTAGCTAGCCACCTAGCTAGCCAGCTGGCTATCCAGCTCACTTAACTTACTGACTTAACTAGCTAGCCCACCAGGTAGCCTGCTGACTTATCTAGCTAGGTACCTACCTAGCCAGGCAGCTAGCCAGCTGCCTTAACTAGCTGACTTTCCCAGTTAGCCAACTGGATAGCCAGCTGACTTAAATTGCTAGTTACCTAGCTAGCAGGCTGGGTAGCCAGGTGACTTAACTAGCTAGCTACCTAGATAGCCTGTTGGCTAGCCACTTGAATGAACTAACTCACTTAACCAGCTAGCCAGCTGGCAAGCCAATTGACCCAACTAGCTGACTTAACTAGTTAGCCAGCTGTCTAGCCAGCTGACTTAACTAGCTGACATCACTAGCTAGCCTGGGAGCTATCCAGCTGACATAACTAGTCAGCTACATATGTATCCTGCTGGCTTGCCAGCTGACTTAACTACCTAGCTGCCTAACTAGCCAGCTCTCAAGCGAGCTGAATTAACTAGGTGACTTAACTAGCTGTCCAGCTGACTAGCCAGCTGATTAACCAGCTATGTACCCAGGTAAGCAGTTGGCTAGCCAGTTGACTTAAGTAGCTGACTTAACTAGCTAGCCAGCTGACTTAACTAGCTGACTCAACTAGCTAGCTACTTAGCTAGCCAGCTGACATAACTAGCTGATTTAAATAGATACCTAGCTAGCTTTCTGGCTAGCTAGCTGACTTAACTAGCTGACTTAACCATCTAGCTAGCTGACATAACTCGTGGACTTAACTAGCTAGCTACCTAGCTGCCAGCTGACTTAACATGCTGAAATAACTCACTAACCAGCTGTCTTGCCCTTGGATTTAACTAGCTTTTTAACTAGCTACACAGCTGGTTAGTCAACTGACTATACGACCTGACTTAACTAGCTAGACAGCTGGTTAGCCAGTTGAGTTAACTAGCTGACATAACTTAGTAGCCACCTGGCTTGCCAGCTGACTTAACTAACTAGCTAGCTAGCTAGACAGTTGGCTAGCTAGCTGACTTGACTAGCTAAATTAATCAGCTAGCCAGCTGGATAGACAACTGACATAACTAACAATCTACTAGCCAGCTGGTTAGCCAGCTGCATTAACTAGCTGACTTAACCTGATAGCCAACTGGTTAGCCAGCTGACTCATTTAACTGTCTTATATAGTAAGCCAGCTGACTTAACTTGCTCTCTACCTAGCTATCCAACTGGCTAGCCAGCTGACTTAACTAGATGACATAAGTTAGTAACTTACCCTAAACCTAACGAGCTAGCTCTCTAACATAACCAACTGACTTTACCTGTTAGCTAACTAGCTAGCTAGCCTACTCAACCAGCTGACTGAACTCGTTAACTAATTAGCTAGCTAGTTGACTATACCAGCTGACTTACTAGTTAGAAAGCTGACTTAACTAGCTGACTAAGCTGACTGACAACTAGTTAACTAGCTGAATTAACTGACTGACTTAACTATTTAGCTAGCTGACTTAACTAGCTGAATTAAATAGCTAACTAGTTAGCTTGCAGAATAACAAGCTGAAT